>NC_026002.2:22676474-22913411 GCF_000442705.2 Elaeis guineensis
GAAGGAAGAAGAGGGGAAAAAGGGTTTGGGGAGGGGAAAACGCCATTCTCTATGGCGTTTTCTCTTTTTTTTTTTTAAATTTCTTTAATTATGTATTTGTAATCTTTTAATAAATAAATTAAATTAAATAATAAAAATAATAATTTAAATGATAATTTTTAATTTAAATTAAAATTAAATTTCTTTAAAATTAATAATTACAATTCTTATTTTATTATTATTTTATTATTTTTTTATAATACTTTTTTTATTTATTTTAAAATAGTTATCATTTGAAATTATAATTTCAGTTTTCTTCCATTTTTTTCTTTTTAGCATTCTATTACGTATTCTTTTCCTTTAATTAAAAAATTATTATTTTTTCTAAAGTTCAATTTACAAAATTTTTTTCCACATTTTTTCTCATTTTTTAACTTTACACTGTATTTATTTTTTGATCAAAATTTAATTCAAATTAAATTTTAAATTTTCCTCCCATTTTTTTTATTTATTTAAAATATTTTTTAAATAATAATGTTTAAATTAATTTAGTTATTTAAAATATTATTTTAAATTTCAATTACAATTTTAATTCTTATTTCTTAAAATTAAAAATTATAAACTTTGTTCTTCAATTACAATTACAATTTCTATTTTTTTCAATTCTTTATCTTTTTATGAAATTTTTGTAAGATATTTTTAAATTTATTTGAAAATTTTTTTAATTAAATTAATTTTAATTTTATAAATTATATTTAAAAAATATTTTTATTTCAATTAAACTTTAAATTTTTTTTAATTTTTAATTTATAATTCTTATTTTTTGTGACTTTTTAAAAATTTTCACTTTTTAACTTTTTAACTTTTCCTCATTTTTTTAAACTTTTTAATGTATTTCTTTTTTTATCAAAATTTAATTCAAATTTAATTTTTTTAAGTCACATTTATAAAATACCCTAAAAATGAAATTGTAATTAATTTAATTTAATTTTATTCTTTTATGATATATTTTTTCTAATCTAATTTATAATTTTTATAATTTTAAATTTTAATTTTAGTTTTTTTTCATTTTTATCTTTTTGATATTCTATTACGTATTTTTTTTCTTTTATTTATAATATTTTTTAAAAATTTATATTTAAATTAATTTAGTTATTTAAAATATAATTTTTAATTTCATTTACAATTATACTTCTTATTTCTTAAAATTAAAAATTATAAAGTTTGTTATTCAATTACAATTATAATTTCTATTTTTTTTTCAATTCTTTATATTTTTATAAAAAATTTTTAGCCTATTTTTCAAATTTTTTTGAATCTTTTTTAAATTAATTATTTTTAATTTGAGAAAGTAATTTGAAATAATATTTTAATTTCAATTAATCTTTAAAATTTTATTTTTTTTAATTTTTACATTATAATTCTTTTTTTTTTTTATTTTTTAAAAATTTTAAAATTTATAATTTTTTTAAAAATTTTTAGGACAAGTATTTCGAATGATGTTTTTCAATTAAATTTCAAATTTTTATTTCTTTCATATTTCTTTCTCTTTTTTTTATTTTCTATGATAATTTTTTTTTTTATTTCTTAAGATTTTTTTGACATCTTTTAAAAAAAATTTTAAATAAAAAATCTAAATTAATTTTTTTAATGAATTACAAATTCAAATCTTTATATTTTAAATTTTAATCAAAATTATAATTTTAATTTATTAATTAATTTTAAATTTTAAAAAACTAATTTTTCTATTTTTTTACGATTTTTTTCCTTTTTTTTTTGTGGAAAAATTTGAAAACCCCATTTTGAATGGCGTTTTTAAAGACGCCATTCCAAATGGCATTTTTTCTTTTTTTTTTTTTTTTTTTTTTTGGGACGATGCCACCGTGGAAATGGGGGGTGACGTGGAAGGGGAAAAAATATCATTCAAAATGATTTTTTTTTTTTTGTATTAGTTTGATAAATAAGTTTCGTTTTGATATATTTTGATATTTAAATTTTTTTTTATATTATTTTAAAAAAGTGCTCGAAGAATAGCCTTCACTTATCGTACAAACAAGAGGAAGAGACGTTCACGTTGCTGACGCGGGAAGCAAGTATCAAGGCCAACTATGATTTGACAAATTGATGTACCAGCATAATTAGAGACCAGAGGACGGAGGACGAGAAAGATCTCCTTCACTGGGCTTCACCCCTCAAGTTTACGTACTATGATTATGGAACAAGTCATGAACTTCATTTAAAAAATAAATCTATTCCACCAGCCACGAACGTAATCGGCCTCAAGCAGTTGCCGATGGATAAATAAAAAAAAACCATCCATACTAAATTAGACGGTCAAAAGAGTGCAGATATGAAAAACATAAAAGTATCTTAGAAACATTGGAGCAAAAGCTTTAATCAAACTCAGGAAACAGCAGGGGCAATCTTATCCAATAATGTGAAAAATAGGTCTCAAGTTTGTTTATCTCACCTCATGCAGTCAAACAGGCCGCAATTGTTAGGTGGAATAGCAGGTAAATAGAAATTGCATTAGTTACCAAACAAAAAAATAGAAATTGTATTTATCTGCGCAATAAAGAAATCGGCGATGACTTTGTTGCACGGATCATCAAGGAAGTTCTTAACATCATTAAAGAAGCCAGCTAGCCAATTAACTACACTGTTTTATGTTAAGAGGTATGGTTAGAGAGAAACAATTATAAGATCTTTCTGAATGAGAATCTTGTTTAGGTTTCATCTGTGGCTCTGACATTACAGCTCGTGATATCTTGTGGAGAAATATATCGAGGCTGGTATCTACTTTAGCGGTTCTCAATCAAAGTTGTTGAAGACAGAATTTGTAGGAGGTCGAATTTTGAGGTCAAAAGCCTTTCTACACCATCAGTTGATTCAAAAGCCAACTTTATTTTTGTTTATTCTCTGATATTGAATGTGGACGGTTTGTCTATCCGCTTTTTGTTCACTTGGTTCTTTCTTAAGAGCACTCTGAATTTCTTATTGTCTTTATATACATGCGACCAATAATAATCAGGTGGCAGGTCTTCTGCTTCCCTTTCACTCAAAAAAAGACTTTGTTGCATGGCGTTCTGAGACCATGCATGAGACACGCGTTCGTTTAAAAAAATTTATTAGACTTAGTTGATAATAAATGTTATAGGCTAAGTCAATAAAAAAATATCACGGCAGCTGCAACTATCTCATTATACCCATTTAACCAGCTTAAAATGTTATTATAATATTTTTTTTGGCGTAGCTTAGTATTGTAGACTAATAAGTCCACCTAATACTTTATCATACAAGGCGTTTGGCACCAACGAAAAGGACAATCACTGTGCCGACCTAGGGCCTATGATCAGAACCTGGCCAACGGAAGAAGGATCTATGTCGGCACATGATATAATAAATGGCTTGATATATATTTATGACAACCCAAGCCAGCGTGTATCAAAGGTAACATCATCGCTCCCAGGAGAGAATGTTATAAAGGGCACTGGGCCTAAATTTTCTCCCTCCAACGGTCACCTCTCTCTCTCTCTCTCTCTCTCTCTCTCTCTCTCCATCTCTTCTAGCATCGGAAGTGGGTCGAGTAGTATTAGATTTGATGCTTTGAATTCGATCTTGATTGGTTAATAAAAACTCAAGACTCGAAGATCGATAAAAAAATCATAAGATTAAGTTCAATTGGATTAGAACCGGAGGTGAATCGATCAATTTGAAAGTGAACCGATAAAGAACCAGTTGAACCAATAGAGAATCAACTGAAAACCAAATGAACCGACCCTGAACCAGGTTGAATCAGATTAAACTAGACTAAACCAACCTGAATTGATGCTGAACCGACTGCTGGACCGATTACAGCACCTTGAACCGGCCAACATTTATGGCGAGAGACTTCTGGACTATCTGACCGACACGATCCGATGGCTAGCGATTGGGGCACGCTATGGCTACTATAGAGATGCGGATTCGATGCGTGGGCCAGTAAAAAAAAATGCAGCGATCAATGGTATCTGTGCGTCAGAACGGCGATCAGATGGCTAAGAGTTGTTCCAGTTCAAATCAGCGTAACTTGGTGATTTCTTATCCGTTTTAGATGTTCTTGGGCTTTATAAAAAGCTTGTGATGAGCTCTATGAGTTGGATAGAGTTTGTGAAGACTGAAGTGTCTCTTTGAAGATTTTGAGAGTTTTTGTGAGAGATATATGCTTCTTATTGAGAGATTGGTGTATGAGAGTTAAGAGTTTGTGATCTCCTCTTATATTTATGGATTTCTCTCATAGTAAAGTTTGCATGCCCCATGGAGGTAGATCTTAAATCAATCCATATTATTTAATAATATTTTATACTTCTTTCTTCATCCTTCCTCTTGTAGTATCGACATCATCATCGACATTGCATTCTTAGGTGGAGATCTATATTCTACACGTGAGAAATTTTTTAATAAGTGGTATCAGAGCACAGGATTGTCCAGATTGTGATAGTGTTGATCAAAGTTGAAGAAGATAGAGAAGATAGACTCAATCAAGATAGAGATTAACCAATTTGATGAGAAAAATATTTTTTTTCTATGGTAAGTGAGGATAAAAGATGTTTTCATCTAACAAGGATTGATCGATACTCTCTTATGTGAAAAAAAATTGATCACTATAGAGGAGAAGGATTGGAAGCGGCTCCAAATGTAAACGGTGAGTACAATCTACTTATACTTGATGGATGATGGAATGATCCATGTGCTTAGCGAAACTTTTTCAATGACAATGTGGTTGTATTTTGAAAAGATGTACATAGATAAAACTCTCACTAATACTCTCTTCCTCTGAAAGTAGTTCTATTAGCTACAGATGAGCAAGGGGCAGAGCATGTAGGAGCATGAGAAGGTTGAGAAGAAGATCAGGGCATTGGTCTTACTTTTGTCACTTTTTTCTTCATTTGAGTCTTTGGTGACTGCTCTTCTTGTGGAGAAGAGTACCATCAAGATAGATGGGATCACTTCTGTACTTCTCCAGAATAAGATTCTCAAACGAGAGAATCAAATCTCGAGTTCAGGCAGTGACACAGCTTTGGAGGTAAATGGAGGTGGTGATGGCAGAGGATGAAACGACAAAAGATCACATGGTGGGCGGTTCAGATCTAAATCAAAGGACTTTAGTAAGATCAAATGCTACTAGTGTGATTAATTGGAACATCAAGTTAGAGATTGTCTACAATTTAAAGATTGAATGAATGCTACTGCAGCGGTGGTCCATGATAGTGACACTGATGAGACTGATGATTTGTATATGGTCTCTAATGAGATATCTACTTTTTTTCTTTAGTGGATTTTAGATTCGACTTGCTTGCATCATGTTTATTGTAAAGATGAGCTATTTAACTCTTTAGAGAGCAGTGAGGATACTGTTCGGTTGCTAGATAGATTGAGCTGTGCAATCAAAGATATAGGACAGTCAGCTTGTAGATACATGATGGAGCAGTGAGGAAGTTGGATGAGATCCGATATATATCCAGTTTCTGGAGTAATCTAATTTCACTGAGCAAAATGGATTCAAGCAGCTACAAATGGCGAGCTGATGCTGGAGCTCTGAAAGTTGTGCATGGCAGTAGGGTTGTCTTGAAGGGGAAGAAGTGTAGAAAATGCTATCTCTTGTTAGGAAGCTCAACGTGAGGTGGAGCTCCAAGCATAGGTAGATGGGGCACGAGATAGAAGACTTGGAAGGATGACAAGCGATGTCTTAAAATGAAGTTCTTATTATTGTAAGAGGCTATCCAAGTAGGTCTTAGATCAGGTAAATCACAGTACATGATGGAGATGGGATCGAGTGGTCTAGCTCGACTTTCATATCTACCCATCTATGAGCAGCCAGACATTTACCCCAGGGCATGGAGACGAGATCATTCACAAGCTCTCAAATCCATATGAAAACTGAATGTCGAGTTGAGATAGAGATTTGTGGGATTTGATGCCTCGAATTTGATCTTGATTGGTTAATAGAAGCCCAAGACTCAAGGATAGATGGAGAAATTATAAGGTTGAGCTCAATTGGATTCAAATCGAAAGTGAGTCGATCAATTTGAAGGTGAATCAATAAAGAACCAGTAGTAAACTGACTGAACAAGCGGAGAACCAGCTGAAAACCAACTAAACCAATCCTAAACTGGGCTGAACCGACCACTGGACTGATTATGGTGCCCTGAATCGACCACTAGACCAACATTTATGGTGGGAGGCTTCTAGACCATCCGATCGATGTGATCGGATGATTGGCAATTGGGGCACGCTCGAGCTACTATGGAGATGTAGATTCGATGCATGGACAAGTGAAAAAAATACGACAATCAATGGTATCTATGCATCAGAATGATGATCAGATGGCTGAGAGTTGTTCCAGTCCAAATGAGCGTAACTTGGTGGTTTCTTATCTGTTTTAGATATTCTCAAGTTCTATAAAAAGCTTATGATGAGGTCTACGAGTTGGTAGCAAAGTTTGTGATGGCTAAGATATCTCTTTGAGGGTTTCAAGAGTTTTTGTGAGAGATGTGTACTTCTTATTAAGAGATTGGTATATGAGAATTGAAAGTTTGTGATCTCCTCTTGTATTTATGGATTTCTCTCATAATAAAATTTACATATCCCGTGGAGGTGGGCTTTGAGCCAATCTATATTATTTAATTATATTTTATACTTCTTTTTTTATCCTTCCTCTTATGATATCGATATTGTCATCGGCATTTCGTTCTTGGGTGGGGATCTATATTCCGCACTCATGAGAGATTCCTCAACAAGTAGAATGAAAACCACCGGTGTCCCTCCATCCTTCTCTTTCTCTCTCTCTTTCTGACATAAACACACAAAAGTGTGTGCGTGTGAGAGTGAGAGAGAGATGGAAGAAGAGAGCACGTTCACATACAAATGCTCTCTCTTTCTTTCTTACCATACGTGTCCACAATTTTTTTCTAATGTTTATCACATTTTTGGGTTTAGGCATAATGCCGAGGAGCAACAATTTGCAACTTTCTTAATTTGTCCATTTGTTTCTGAGCACCAAAACTCACTTTGCTGGACATCCTCTTTTTTTTTTTTTTGGGTAAGATGCTAGCGTCTTTGCTTCAAAATAGCTAACAAATAATTTCTCCAAAGGAAGTCTTCTTCTTCGGTTGAATCGAGGAAGAAGTCAGAGTGCTTGGGTAATTAAACTCTATAGCTCCCTATAATAAACAGCCCTCCTGTCCCTTGCATAGCTCTCCACCAATGATCATCGCATGTCGTCCTCTCTCTTTTCCCAGTTTAACATCACGACAACCTATCTTTGTGCCTGCCCAAATTCATCGGAGATTGGAGGCGAAGACCCACTGGAGCCAGGATAAAAAGCACTGGCCCTTTCTCCTCTCTTCCTTCCCCTCCTTCCCATGCCCTTGTGCACAGTCAGCAGCAGTTGAGTTCACTAGAAAATCCACAAAGATCGATGCTTTATTTTTTAGCTATTTTCTCTGAGCTTTCTTCCTTTTTTTTAGCCATGATCGGTGCCAATGCCCCATGCCAAAGCCCCCGATCTCTCTTCTCCATAATGGTTTTTGGCCTATGTCGGAGCCCCAGCTGCCAGCGAGTGGGCTGGGATCCGAAGAAATCGAAAAAAAGGGCCCCGATTTGGCCCTATTCTTTTTATGCTTTCATTGGCCAACCCCCTGCCTCCAGCCGTTTCCTGCTCCACCAATGTCGGTCGCCACTGCTGGACCTAGTCGGCGCCGCATGCCACTGGACGATGGACCATGAACCACCAGGCCCTTCCTCCCTGTTCAACCAAAGAAGAGAAGAAAAAGAAAAAAGAAGAAGAAGAAGAAAAGAAAAGGAAAAAAAAAAGAGAATTTCTCTGTCTCATGTCTCTCTTTTCTTCCCTCTAAAGTTTCTTTCTCTTACTTTCTCTCTAAATGATGATGGGATCCTATATATTTTTTTTTCTCTATTTTTTCTATCTAAGAAGACCTATAGATCCTAATCAAGTCATATCTTCCTTTTCTAGGAATCCATATTGACCTCAATAAAATGACTCCATATCGCTTTAGTGTTCAAATAATTTATGGGACCGATCACCTAGTCAACTATCTTCTTTTATTATTTATTTAATTTTATTAAATATATTGAATAAAAATTAATTATGATTTAATATTTCAAATAAAATTATCTGATTCATCTAATGAAATCTAAAGATGAAGGATGATCAAGATAAATAGATATCAGTACAACAAAAAATGGTATTTACAATGCAAAAAAAGTATCGTAAATATTAAATTTTTATCGTAAATACTTATTTATGATGTAAATTTTGTCGCTAATATTTAGTAGCTAAAAATGAGATTGCATATAATATTTAACGATGGAAATAAAATTATTTTCATTAATAATATATTTTTTATGACGTAAAATTTATGTCGTAAAATATTTTATTTTTTTAAATTATTTGTGATGAAAAAATTTTCATCACAAATAGATGATTTTTATCATAAATAAATTTTTTTATGATAATTTTTTATCATAAATAATATAATAAATAAATTTAATATTTTAAAAAATAAAATAAAATAATTTTTTGTGACAAAAATTACATCATAAATATTTTCATCATAAAAAAATATTTACGATGAAAATTTTCCATCGCAGATAATTTTAAAATATATTTTGTTATTTAAAAAAATATATTATTTGTGACAAAAATCATATGTCGCAAATGATTGTATTTGCGACAGAATTTTATTGTAAATAATTCCATCGCTAATTAAAATATAATATTTTTTAAAAAATAATTTATAAATATATATATTTTTTAATTTATATTTTAATATTTTATATTTATAATCTATAAAATTTAAATAAAAAATTTACTTAATAAACCCACAAATAAATTTATATGCAAAAAAGAATCTATTTTGTATGGGCATGAGTGAAAAATATCAATAAATATAAAAAAATAAATAAAAATAAATTTTTAATATTGTCTCACCGAGTAATCGGGCCTTTCCGTCTAAGCAAGTGGTGAGTCTCGTATTAAAAAGTGAGGATGTGAAGAAAGTCATATAGTCAGTCTTGACCCATAGTCTTTTTTACTCGAATCACTAAGCTCGCGGGGTTTTTTACACCTAATACCCTAAAATCAACTAGTTTGGAAGTCATTGGTCCAAAACTCACTGCTAGGATCAGATAGAAAGTTTAAGGGATTAGGACATTACACTAACTGTAATATATACTTAAAAAAAAATCCAACACATACTAAAGATAGAAGATTTAAAGAATAAAATGGGGAGTTGGTCAAAGAAAAACTCTAAAATTTTATGTTCTTTACTTAATCACTATTTGAGATTGAATTGATAATCCGATGACGTATCTTGTTAACTCTTTGGCCAGATATTAACTAATCTTAAAATTATCTGATGAAATTTTTACATCTAAACGAGTGGGTACATATATCTCATTTTCTCCTTCACTTGAGGATGAGTAAAATTCAAGTTGGAAAGTATCATAAACACATGAATTAGCATACTAGAAACACTTAATTTGTTATTAATTGATTATTATTATTGAGAATTTGATGCTTCTTAATTTATTTGCAAATAATTGGAGGATTAGAATGATCAAGATTCAAATTAGTTTTAACTCAAAGAAATATGCAAGAATTATAGGGTCAAGTGCAACCAGCTCAAGGATTAAGGTGCAATCAATGGCTGTCAAGCAAAATATCAAGATTCAAGGGCCATTATTCAAACAAATCATTTATCTAAACTTTAAGAAGAGGGAGAGAAGGACTCAAAGACTTCATGCGTCAACAACTCAAATCTTCCTCCGAGCGCTATTTCAATTAATAGCCCACGTTACCTCCTCCTACTACAAGCCACCACAAACCCATCTCACATCCATCTCACATGGGCCCCTAAGTCCAAGTTCCCTCATGTACCCACAAAGCCTCACGTTAAATTTCTCCACAACAGGCCAAACCTCCCCACGCTTTCCCACTTCCTTCTTCCTTTAATTAATATGGCCCTACTTCCTTCCCTTACCTTTTCCTTAACAGGTCAAAATTCTCTTGGCTAAGACTCTCCCAGGCTCACCTGCGGTGGGGCCTTTCACACGGGATCCACACGAAGGCAGGCAGGCTCACAAGCGGCATCTTGGCACGGCCACGTAGGAACGTGGGCACGATTCAAATGGGTGCAAGCGAAGCAAGGTCTGTGTGGGACACACGAACAGAAGACGCGCGAACGCAGAAATAGAGGATGCAGATGTGGGAATAAAAACAAAGAGAAATTTGCAAAAAATTAGAAGATTCTGTATCTGTTTTTTTTTTTTTAAATCTCATATCTAAAAATCATAAAAATCTCTTTCCTATCTACTCCTATAAAAAGATCTCTACTCCTCTTTATTGAAGGTATCTCTCTCTCCACACCAAACTTTTTGTAAAGGCTCACGTGATAAGCAAAAATACCCATCTTTTAAATTTTTTAGCTCTATTCCTACTTTCTTCCATCCTTCCAACATGCGAGAAGGAGAGTAAGTCAGAGAAAGATGCAAGAATCAGAAGGCTCTGCAAAAGAAGAGATCTTAATTTAGATTTTTTTCTTCTTTTTAGTTTAATTTTTATTTCTAACTCCAAGCCCTGTTAATGACTTAGGAGTAATAATTTTTGCATCAGAAATTTTATTCCAGCAATAAATTAGTTTCTTTCTCTTAAATTTAATTTATGTAATTTCTAATTTTAGCATTAGGGTAGTTTAAATTCTTTTATTTATTTTTTTACAATCTTTTAAATTTTTATAATTTTAAATTTTCATAATTAGCATAGTTCTATTTATGTTTGCTTTAAATCAATTTATGTCCAGATAAGTAACCCCCTTAGAATTTGTAACGAAGCTAGACCATGATTAGAAGTCTTTTTCTTTAAATTTTTTTTCGAGCTTTTAATTTTTAGAGTTCTTCTCCCTTCATCTCTCTTACCAAGAGACTTGATGGGCTATAATTGAGTCAGAATCCCTTCATAGTCCATGCTTGATTCGATGCAAGAGAGATAATAGGTAGAAGGCTCACAAATCTTTTAAAATCCTTTCTTTTTCTTTTTTATAAAAAACTTTGATGGGTTATAATTAGGTTTGAGTCCCTTCATAGTCCATACTTGGGTAACATAAGAGAAACAGTTGAAAGAAAAAGTCACTTAATTAGGATAAAGCGAAATACTTGATGGATCATAGTTGAGTTAAATCTCTTCATGCTTCATGCTTGTTCATGCTTTATACCTTAATTAAGAGACATCATAAAAGAAATCATAGAAAGGCTATCTAAATCATTGATACAGTGGATTCAAAAATCTTAGATCTTTTAGTTGATATAATCTGTAATTATTTTTTTTTACTATTTTAGTAATAGTTACAAGCAATCTCTCCATCCTTTCTTTAGAGCGCACTTGAGTTAGAATTTAAATATATTTTAAAAATTTAATTCTTCATGGGATCGATCCGTACTCGCCGAATATGCCACATTGTACACCGTACGCTTGCGATAAATTTAAGACACATCAGTTAGATTTATGATTCATAGGATTAGACAAAGGATGAGTCTAGAATAGTTAGTTTAGATCAGAGTAGTGTAGTAGAAGTATGGTGGTGTACCAATTGAACACTAAATATCCTTAATTACAAAACAGTGAAGATATCCCAAGTTTTAAGAATGAAACTTTTTTTTAAGAGGGATGGAATATGATACCTGGCCCTAAATTTTTACCTCCTGCATGAATCTTAAAGCATGAAAAAATAACCAAAATAAATAAAAAAAACAAATCAAAGAAAAAGGATAACATTGGAAGAAGACTCCCGATGGGAGTCTTCTTCTTCAGTTGAATCTGAGAAGAAGCCGAAGTTCTAAGATAATTAAACTCTAGAGCTCCTTATAAATAGCGCCCTCCCATCCCTCGCATAGCTCTCCACTGGCGATCATTGTGCATCATCCCCTCTCTTTTTCCTATTTAAGATCACGATATCCTATTTTTGTGCTCACCCAGATTCATCAAAGATTAAAGGCAAAGACCCATCGAAGCAAAAGTAAAAAGCCCCAACCCTTCCTCCTCTCTTTCTTTCCCTTCTTCCCATGCCCTTGCACATAGTCACTAACCGTTGAGTTTGTCGAAAAATCCATAAAGATCGATGCCCTATTTTTCATCTATTTTGCCTAAGCTTTCTTCCTTTTTCTGGCCATGACCGAGGCCAATTCCCCATGCCAAAGCCCCCGACCTCTTCTCCATGATGGTCTCTGGCCTATGACGGAGCCCCAGCTACCGACGAGTGGGCTGGGATCCGAGGAAATCGAGAAAAAGAGCCTCAGTTTGGTCCTATTTTTTTATGCTTTTATTGACCGACCACCTACCGTCGGCCATTTCCTGCTCCTCTATCGTTTGTCGCTACTGTCGAACCACCGGCTATGTCGCTGCAACCCATCGAACCATGGACAATGAACCACTAGGCCCTTCCTCCCCTGTTCGGCTAAGGAAGAGAAGAAAAAGAAGAAGAAAAGAAAAGAAAAAATGACAAAGAGACAAAAGGGCTTTCTCTCTCTCATGTCTTCCCTTCTCTCTCCTACTTTCTGTCTCTAAATGAGGATGAAATTCTAGATGCTATTTTCTCCTTCTACTTTCTCTATCTATGAAGATCTATGGATTCTATATCAAGTCATATCTTCCGCTTCTAAGGATCATGTTGATTCGGATAAAATGATCCTAAATCACTTTGGTATCCAGATGGTCTATCGAACTGATCATCTAATCACCATCTTTTTCTATTATTATTTAATTTTATTAAATTTATTGAATATAAATTGATCATGATTTAATATTTTAAGTAAGATTATCTGATTCATCTAGTGAAGTTTAAAGATCTAAGATGATCAAGATAAGTAGATCTTATACTTCTTATTTATTTTTAAATACTATATTTTTATACAAATAATCTGTTGTTAATGAAATTATTTTTTCATAAAATAAAATTTAGCATATGAGATATGAATTAAAGCATATTTTATTATAACTATTGATTTCATGAATATATTTTATGAAAATAGCATATTTATGAAGTATAAATTTTATGATCTTTCTATTTATATATATATATATATATTTTTTTAAAAAAGATATAAAGATTTTAAAGACTCTCAGATCGTTATGAACGTCCCTAAAATTGAAAAAATCAATATTCGTGGCTAGAATATATAAGAAACATGACCTCACCAACGGATATAAAATTGACATATGAAATAAGAATTCTATTAATTAAAAATATTATCCTATCATGGGTATAAAGGGACCTTTGCATGAATATCTATAAATAATATTGGGAAAGATGACATGAATATCCGATAAAAATATTGATTTACGAATCATATTTATAAAATATTCATAAATTTATGCATGCATGATTGTCTTTATGACTCATTTTATTATATGCTCTATGAAATGCTCTATTTATGCATTATCTATTATTTTTTAAATATTATATTATCATGAAAAAAAGTTTATGCTTGTTCTGGAAAGCAAGTATAGATTTTACTTATTGAGCGAGTGTAGCTCATATCTTTTTATTTTTCTTCTACTGAGGAATAAGATTAAGAATGACGATGGATCCAGGCTTGAGGGTCTACATAATAAGCTTGAAAATTTTGTAGCTAAATTTAGTTTATTGGATAATCATAGACTTGTAGTCAATTATTGATGAATTTTGAGATGTGAATTTAATATTTGATTTTGGATTTAAATACTCTAAACCAATCTTGATTTAATTACTTGATAAATGATAGAATTAAATCTTGTATTATATTTTATTTATGAAGATTTTAGCTAATTATGATTGATAGACTTTATATCATAGAGGGCGGTATCCCTTGGTAGCATGGCTGTATTATGTCTCGAATTTGTGGTGTCACAACAATAATGAGCTATACTAGCCCAGTAAATCATAAAATACTTCCAGATGGGTCAAAGCATAGTAATTTACAATGAAACTAAAAAGATATAATTGATTGGACAAAATTTATTAATAACAAATATCAGACTATAATATTTCTTTTACTTTTCAAAGCATGCTTTCTATAAACTGATATTAGACTTGATATTTGGATATGGCCATATGATCCAGTAGTATTGGTCAGATAATAGATAATGGCACCCAAATACCACTATTCTAATCACCGATAATGCAGTGTTAAAACTAATTTCTCAAATGATAAGTTGGTAGGTCCAACATATAATCCCTTTTGATAGGGCTAGAACAGATCATAGCCATACAGAATGTGTATAAAAATGACTTCACAAGTCATCCAGTCACATTTTCTAAAACCATATATTATTCGAAACTGATCATATATTCAAATTAACTTAGTTATAGAAGTGTCAAAATATATATTAAATTCTTATACGAGAAATAAAGTTAATATACTTGACCATTTAATGAGATAGATGCAAAAATTATTAAATTATTTTAAAAATACATGAAGAAGTATTACATCACTTACCTCACAGTTATCAAGAATCAAGATAAGTATAATATCCAGTCACATAGCTACTTTGAGACCTAAAATCCCAAATCATACATGTACATGGGTCTATTTAGTGGTATGTTAATATTTCAAAATAAATTTTAAAATTTCTAAAACTATCAAAGATTTGATCAATTTCTAAAATTTTCTATAGGGAATGAATTATTAACCTTAGCTTATTTCTTGTTATAAGGTAGAAGCAGGTGGCATAGTGAAGCCCCTCAGGGGCAAGTAATTATAAGATTGTGAATTAAAATTATGACATCCGGCATAGTAAACATCTTTGAATGTAGAATTATGACTTCAAGATCAAAATTATGATATTATAGATGAAAATGATGACATCCTGACATAGAAAATATCATCAAATGTAGAATTATAATATCTGGATCAAAATTATAATATTATTGGTTAAAATTATGATATTCTCATACAAAAAATATCTTTAAATGTAGTACTTATAAAAATATAATATTCTATATCAGAATTATGAAATTATGTGTAGAAAATTTTTCTGAAGCACAAAGCATT
This sequence comes from Elaeis guineensis, assembly GCF_000442705.2. NCBI lineage: Eukaryota > Viridiplantae > Streptophyta > Magnoliopsida > Arecales > Arecaceae > Elaeis > Elaeis guineensis. The sequence continues at coordinate 22,691,541 of NC_026002.2, forward strand.
ACACAATTATGATCAGTCTATGAAGTATATTTCAAATTTAAGATCATATTTTATTAAAGTAACAGATTTTTTAAACCATTTGTTACAATATATTTCATATTTTGATGAAATTAAAATATTCAATTTATAAATTATGACATCTAGTAAAAAATTTATAGTATGTTATTTTCATCCTTGACCCTCTTCTCCCTCGTTCCTCTTATGCTTCTCTTCTTGCCAACCATGCCCAACTGTAGATGCCCTTTACACTCTTTTGTGGATTGATTATGGCATTATAGGTCATGGTTCCACAATTAAAGTAGTGGCTATTTCCAACACCTCCCATTCCAAGAGGGTGTCCGACAGCACACCTCTTTTAATCTCTTGACATCTATTTGGAGGGGGGGGAGAACCCCTCCATCAAGCAGCAGTATTGCAGCGATGGCAGCATCTTCTATCACATCTTTGATCAACAAGGAAGGCTGGAGAAGATCATTTTGACCACAGCTAATAGTCCTAACTTCTATTTATAGAGGGCCTGAGCATAGTGTGGTGCACTGTAAAAGATCGACGTGCTAATTTTATACCACCCTAATTCTTTTCTCTCTATTATGTTAGTTGGCTACATGCGTAAGCATCAAACTTATGTCTAAATAAAGTAATAAAGAATTATGACATCCTGAGTCTAAATCATAATATTGTAGGTATTATGACATCCACGTATAAAAAATATTTTTAAATATAGAATTATGATATTTTAAATTAAATTTATAATATTATAGGTTAAAATTATGATATCTTGTTATAAAAAATATCTCCGAACATAGCACATATAAAATTATGGTATCCTAGATTAAAATTATGATATTTTATGTTAAAATTATGATATTGTTGTACAAAAAATATCCATGAAAATAGAATTATAACATCTTGATTTAAAAATATGACATTATAGGCTTAAAAAATGACATCTTACTCCAGAAAATATCTTCAAATATTGGACATATAGAATTATGATATCTAGGATCAAAATTATGATATCCTGATATACGACAAGAAAATAGAGATTTTGCGATAGACTTTGTGACCAAATTTTTTGGTTGCAATTTACGATCGATTTTGCAACCAAAATTTTTACGATCAATTTTGTGATCGATTATTAAAAAAATTAATATAGTAATAAAAAAATTTCGATTGCAAAATTGATTATAAAATAATAATTTTGTGATCGATTTTGCAACTGAAAAGCAAATATAAAAATAAATTTATAAAATATTAATTTTATAAAATTTTATGATTGATTTTGTAACCAATTTTTTGGTCACAAAATTTTTTTATATTTTACAACCAAAAAATTCATAGCAAAATATTTTAATTATTTTTTAATTTAAATATAGAATAAAAAAATTTAAAAATTTTGTGATCAATTTTTTGATCACAAAATTATTATTTTGTAACTAAAAAATTGATCATAAATTTTTTTATAGATTAAAAAATAATACAAAAATTTTATGACTAATTATTAGATCATAAATTTTTTAATATTTTATAATCAAAAACTTGATCATAAATATATTTTACAACTGAATATAATTTTTTTCTGAATATGATATAATTTTAAAATTTAAAGTTTATCTTTTCTATTAATTATCTAAATAATTATCGTTAGAATATCATCACAAAAGATCGTCTCAATCTGGTAGCCCTAGCTATGTCGATTAATCAAATTTGATTTTAATGGTCACAAACGATCGTGTGATAGATAGAGACCATCGATATATCTAAAAATTTATAACGATGATTTCAGTAATATCTATAGGATACTATCAAAATTTTATTTCAATTGGACATCATTATTATAGTCAATTTAGTACAGAACGATTTAGGTCGTTAAATAAAAAATGAGTAATCAAAAGATCAAACGGTATTCGATTATAAGATAATTTTTTAGATAAATGATCTTTACTAATATTTTAATTATTTATATAGTGATGATCATAAAATTTAAACCACACATATATGAACAATTCAAAACTATGTCTCTTGAAACTCATTCTTAAAGTCTTTAAGTAATTAAACTTGCATTATCATAAGATCTCCTTAACATTGATGATTCATATATCTACAATTTGAATTTTACAATCACCTCCATACAAATGATGAAAGTAGTAGCAAAGATCATTTATCTAAAAAATTATCTTAATCGGACGTCATTTGGCCTTTGGATCATTCATTTTTTATTTAATGATCAAAATCATCTCATACTAAATTGACTATAATAATGATGTCTGATTGAAATAAAATTTTGATAGTGTACTATAAATATCATCAAAATCATCATTATAAATTTTTGAATCCATCAGTGATCTCTATCTATCAGATTATCATGTGACCATTCGTGACTGTCGAAATCAAATTTTATTGATCGACATAGCTAGAGCTATCAGATTGAGACGATCTTTTGTGACGATACTCTAATAATAATTATTTAGATAGTGAATAGCGAAGATGGACTTTAAATTTTAAAATTATACTATATTCAAAAAAAATAAAAAATATTATATTTGATTATAAAATATATTTTTGACTAATTTTTTAGTTATAAAATATTTAAAAAAATTATGACTGAATAATTGGTTGCAAAATTCTTGCACTATTTTTTAATCTATAAAAAAGTTTATGACCAATTTTGCAACCTATTTATTAATAAAAAAATTTAAAAATAATTAGTGATCGATTTTATGATCGATATATTAATAAAAAATTAAAAATAATTAGCAACCAAATTTGCAACTAATTTTATTAATAGAAAATTTAAAAATAATTAATGATCAATTTTAAGATCAATTTTATTAATAAAAAATTTAAAAATAATTAGCAATCAATTTTATGATTGATATGTTAATAAAAAATTAAAAATAATTAGCGATTGATTTTGTGAGCAATTTTATTAATAAAAAATGTAGAAATAATTAGCGATCGATTTTATTCATTAAAAAATTTTAAAATAAATAGCAACTGATTTTGCCATCAATTTTATTAATAAAAAATTTAAAAATATTTAGTGATCGATTTTATGATCAATATGTTAATAAAAAAATTAAAATAATTAGCAATCAATTTTATGATTGATTTTGTTAATAAAAAGTTTAGAAATAATTAATGATCAATTTTATGACTAATAAATTAATAAAAATTTAAAATAATTAACGATCAATTTTGCAAGTTATTTTATTAATAAAAATTTAAAAATAATTAATGATTGATTTTGATATTTATTTTATTAATAAAAAATTTATAGATATTTTGTGATTGATTTTATGATTGATATGTTAATAAAAAATTAAAAATAATTAGTGATAAATATATTATTAAAAAATTAAAAATAATTAGTGATCAATTTTATGACTGATTTTATTAATAAAAATTTTAAAAATAGTTAGCGATCAATTTTGTGATCTATTTTATTAATAAAAAATTTAAAAATAATTAATGATCGATTTTATGATCGATTTTATCAATAAAAAATTAAAAGTTACTAACAATTGATTTTGTAATGGATTTTATTAATAAAATAATTAGTGATCAATTTTATGATCGATATATTAATAAAAAATCAAAAATAATTAGTGATTGATTTTACGATCAATTTTATTAATAAAAAATTTAAAAATAATTAATAATCAATATTCTAATAAAAATATTAAAAATAATTATTGATCGATTTTACAATCAATTTTATCAAAAAAATTAAAAATAATTAGCAATCGCTTTTGTGATCGATTGTATTAATAAAAAATTAAAAAAAATAATGATCAATATATTAATAAAAAAATTAAAAATAACTGGAGATCAATTATATTAATTAAAAATTTAAAAATAATTTATAATCAATTTTACTATCGATATTTTAATAAAAAAATAAAAATAATTAGCGATCAATTTTATGATTGATTTTATTAATAAAAGAATTTAGGAAGAATTAGCAATCAATTTTTCTATTATAATTTTAAATTTTACAAAAAAATGATGCATAAATATAAATAAAAATTATTTTTAAAAATATTTTAAATTCAAAAAACTAATTTTTAGTTGTATTATAAATATTTTATTTTAAAAAATATTTTTTTATTTTACGACTGATATTTTATTCGCTAAATAGTCAAAATACTAATATAGCAACCGATTTATCTATTGCTATATTGGGCTACTTAAACCTTAGTCAGCCCCCCTCTCGATCGAACCCCAGCCACCGCAACACACCCAATCCCCCTCCCCCATGGGGCCCACCAACTTGGTTTAGATTTCTTTGAACCTGCTAATTCTATAGTTTTCTGTGATACTGATATTGTTCAAGCAACGACTTGGATCCTTTCCTTGGAAGAGAAAGGGGTTGGGAGACGAAACGATAAATATTCTTGGAGGAAAAACACAGACATTACCCTCAGTGCCTCATCCTTCGAGTTCTTCCTCATTGGAAGTAGATCCTTTCCTATCTTCTAGTCCACATCCCTCATGGAAAGGCTAAGTTTTTGCCCAGACATCGAGATCACCTTCACGAATACTTCTTGATCATGCTTCACTGCATCCTTTGTATTGGCAGCCCTTCTATTTGCAATCTGGGAAACATGGATCAGACCCTCCTTCCCCCTAAAATCACTCAGCTGGATGAAGCACCCCATATCCATCACTCGCGAAACTCTACCCTTATACACCTTATAGAGTTCCGGCTCGTTCACATACCTTCAATTACTAGGGTTAGGGTTTCTCTCACCCCTACCATTTTCTTCCTCCTCATCATATGCTCTAGAATTATCATCCCTAACTCTATCTCTATCCCTTCTGTGACTCCTATCTTTGTTATGTCTATCCCAGTCTCTGTCTCTATCTTTTTCTCGCCTATACTCTCAATCTCGATCATGTCATCGATCTCGATCTTGGTCCTGATCCTGATCTCGACTGTGATCACGATCGTAGTGCTCGTCGCGACTGCGGGATTTAGACATGGCCTTCATCTCGGCTGTGGGTCCCCTCTATAAACTTCTATATGTAAATGAATGTTTTAATTTAAATTTTCTTTTTGAACTTGTAGCATTTCTATTCTCTGAACTTTAGCATTAATTGGTTTGCTCCTCTCCACATGTGGAACAATTATCATTATTATTGAGGCTCTGACTTGCATCAGTGACCACCATCGAAAAGCAACCACCAGCCTTATTCTTCTCAATCCCCTCCTATCTATCATCGGAAAGTGACCACCGACCTTTGACGTATGTTCTTATCTCTCTTATTCTGTTGTTGTCTTTTCTATTTTTCCAAATTGATCAAAATTTCTTAGATTATAACCTAAATTATAGGGTTAAAAACTAATTTTATGCTTTCCAAATATTAATGTGGTTGTCATTTACTTCTTTTTTCATGCATTTTGGGGTCTAGTACCAATAGAGTTTCGCACGAAGCCTAAATCCTAAAATCCTGAAACCCTAAACCCTAAGCCCTAAATTAATCTTGAACCCTAAACCTTAAATTAATCCTAAACCCTAAACTCTAAATTAACCCTGAACCTAAATTGAGTTCGGGTGATAAATTGTTTGTTGTGGTTTTAATTTCTTCTTTATATATTGGTGTCTTTATTAAAATTTTAGATACATGTGAAGTTTAATATGAATATTTGTTTAGATTATAGATGTTTTAACATTGTTGTAATTGTATGATTGCATTTTATTATGTTATAGAATATGGATATCCATCATCATCGTAGTTGGATGTATAATAGACTTTTATCAGGTCAAAAGGGATATACTGAATTTTTTTTAAAAGGGATGGAAGAACTTATTTCTTTTGCTTGCCAGCAACTATACTTTTTAAGCTATGAAAAAAATTAGATGTCCTTGTTCAAAGTGTAAAAATCAGAAGTACTTAAATCCCGATGAAGTAAAGGTTGATCTTTATAAAAAATGATTTGTACCTAATTATTGGTATTGGACACCACATGAAAAGAGTGATCCTCGTGTGGATGGGTGTTTGATGTGCATTCAAGTACTTCTAATAGTGCACAATTGGATAATGATGAACAGAAAAGATATCGAGCGATGTTTTTTGATGTTGTTGGCCCAAAATTTTGGCTTCACTATGATCAAAATGTGGAGGAACCTCCGAACATGGATGCTTAAAACTTTTATGATATATTGCATGCAGTCCAACAACCATTGTGGTCAGGATGTAATGATCATTCCAAGTTATTTATTACTATTAGATTATTAAGCATAAAATCTGAGAAAAATATTTCACAATGATCTTTTAATCAAATAGTGGGACTTATAAAAAAGACACATCATCCTAATAACATAATACTCCAAGATTTTTACAGGACGAAGAAATTAGTATCCAAACTTGGTCTTATGATGTGTTAAACCCGATGGGTGCCGATCGGTTTTGCTTGTTAAATTCTTATGGTTGCTTACTTATTTTGCCATGATTACGATACATTTGGCATGAGGTATGCTAAATAACTGATGCATTTGGCACAAAGTATGCCATCGTCTCTTTTTTTTATTCTCATATGATGTGTTAAATCTGATGGATGTCGATCGATTTTGCTTGTTATATTCTTATGATTGTCTTTTTATTTTTCCTGATGATGATCCAAAGTTAATGGATATTGAAGGGAATGACTCTACAGATATACTATGGCATCTTTTTCTTATTCTCATATGATGTGCTAAACCTGATGGGTGCCAATCGGTTTTGCTTGCTAAATTCTCATGGTTGCTTACTTATTTTGCCATGATTACGATATATTTAGTATGAGGTATGCTAAACAACTGATACATTTAGCATGAGGTATATCATGATCTCTTTTTTTTATTTCCATATGATGTGTTAAACCTGATGGATGTTGATCGATTTTACTTATTGTATTCTCATAGTTGCCTTCTTATTTTTTCTGATGATGATTTAAATTTAATAGATACTGAAGGGAATAACTTCGCAGATATACTATGGTATCTTTTTTTTATTCCCATATGATGTGTTAAACCTGATGGGTGCCAATCGATTTTGCTTGCTAAATTCTTGTGGTTGCTTATTTATTTTGTCATGATTACGATACATTTGGCACAAGATATACTAAATAACTAATAAATTTGATATGAAATATGCCATGGTCTCTTTTTCTTATTCCCATATGACATGTTAAACATGATGGGTGCTGTTGGGATATACCACCCCCGACCGACTCCGACGGACGACTCCGACTGGCCGACCGACCGACCGACTGGCCGACCGACCGACTGGCCGACCGACTCCGACTGGCCGACCGACCGACTGGCTGACCGACCGACTCCGACGGACGACTCCGACTGGCCGACTGGCCGACCGACCGACTGGCCGACCGACCGACCGACTGGCCGACCGACCGACTGACCGACCGACCGACCGACCGACTGACCGACCGACCGACCGACCGACCGACTGGCCGATCGATCAGGAAGTCTGATGGCCGACTCTCGCAACATGCCCGGCTGATCATCGGAGGGGCCCGAATCTCCACCCGGCGCCACACAGCTGGCCACCGACCTAGGGTCGGTCGACTCCTCCGATCGCCGTATAGCCGCCAGAGCCTGTCAGCCCTGACAGCGACATGCGGCACTGCCACCTAAGGGCATTATCCCGCCTAGGGCATTGTCAACCCTAGCGATTTGACAGCCCCACGGCGATGTGACACTTTCACGGCGACTCTGACAGTCTACAGTGAGTTGACAATTCCTCAATTGTCCGCGCCATTAATGACAGCGCCATACCACGCTCCACTATAAATATCGGGGAAGGCAACAGTGCAGGGACACCCCTTGGAAACCACAGGCTCGCTCCTCTCTCTCTCTCTCGATTGAGCTCTCTGTCTTCATTTCACTGTTGCTCAGTCACCTCTCTGACTTGACCGTCGGAGGGTCCCCGCCGGAGCCGCCTCCGGTCAGTGGGGACTTCTCATTTTTGCAGGTGCCCGTTCCCCGGCGATCGGACGACAGAGGCGATTGGCCGCAACAGGTGCCTTAGTGGTCATGGCTGATTTTGATATTGGCTCTCGAGGTCCATTTTCTTTGGATTTTTTAAATATCCTACAAGCGGATTCTTGTGGGATTCCTTTTGAACGATGATGTTGCCGGTTTTGATAAATGTGATTTTGATTGTTATATTTACTGGCCTTTTGATCTCTCTGCTCCCAGATCAGCATAGGCATTGTTCTAGCCAGCTAAAATGTTGGGGGAATTCTTATTAGGGCCCTTGCTATACCGGCGCTGAGTTCTTTTGTGGCATTAGTTCTGTGTTTAAATGGTTCAGTTGTTTCTTTTCATTTCTGGGTGATCTTATGGATCTATTCAGGCCTCTAATCAGCATAGAGGCAGCTCTTATAGTCTGTTGTTTATTGGCCCTGTGGCCTCCTAAGGACAGTGGTTCCATGTTGGCATTACTATATTTCATATATATTATGACATCTGCTGTTTACGATGGGATGCAGCTGTTGGGTCTATCCCTGGCTCATTTTCCACTTTGGTTATTACGTTGCAGTTGGAATTTTGTTGGGTCCTTGTCTCGTCGAGTCTCTATTGCTCTGTGGTTCCACAATTTGCTGGCATGTGCCAGTTCCAAGCGGCCGTGCCATTTGGTATTCTATATTACAGGAGAAAGGTTTGGCATTATTGCGATCCTTGTTCTCTGGTTTTCATTTCACTTTCACCTGCTGCTGTATATTTGTCTATTTTACTTCCTGCTGCACTGGTTGCCAAGTATAATATCTCTATTCAGCTGTGCATTGGTTTGAGTTTCCTATTGGCTACTAATTCAAGTTTGACTGGGCAGTACCTATGGTTGATTGCACCTATTAATTTATTCTTGTTTTCTGGCCAACACGTTTGGCTTTCAGTTTTTCATTATCAAAGAAGTGGTGCTATCATCTATGCTCAGCCTTGTTATGTTCTTTGCAATTTTCTGACTGTTCATTCCATGTTTGAAATGCATAGGCATGTCTACATAGCCTTTCAGGATGCCTTATATTGCAGCATATCTCAGTTATTGCTTTTGGTGCCAGGAATTTTCCATCCAACTGTTTCAGGTTACTTGCTATGCTAATTCCTCACTATCAACTTCTGTTATATATCTATCAACTTTATTTTCCCCTGCACTCCAGTGGCCTATTTTTGTTTCTTCTCCTCATGGGCTAGGTCACCTGAGCAGTCTGTATATGTTACGCCTCTTTTATATATTTCCTTCTTTACCCCAAAAAAAAACATGATGGGTGACTGTGATCTTGATTCATGCTACTGGAATTAATGTTGTTGGGTATGTATTTTGCTTGCTATGTTGTTTAGATTGGCAGGTGCTCCTTTATGAGCTATTTTATATCAAAAAAAATAAATTTTTTTATTATTTTTTATCATATTTTAATTTAGCGATTGATTTTGTGATCGATATTTTAATAAAAAAATTTTAAAAAAAATTTACAATCGATTTTGCAATTGATATTTATTTAAAAAATATTTATAAAAAAAATTGTGATCAATTTTTTGATCGATTTATAGATCAATTTTTATTTGTTAAATTTTAATAAATTTAGCGACCAATTTTACAATCGATACTAAAAATTAGTTTTTTTTTTTTAATTTATAATCGATATTTATACATAAAATATTTTTAAAAATTGAGCGATTGATTTTGAGATTGATTTTTAGTCAAATTTTTAATTTAATATTTTTTAATAAATGTAACAATCGATATTGCAATCAATTTTGAAAATTTAAAAAAAATTAAAAAAAAAATTGATCGATTTTGTAACTAATTTTTTAAATAAAATATTTTTAAAAATTCTGTGATCGATTTTGAGATCAATTTTTAGTCAAGTTTTTAATTTCATATTTTTTAATAAATTTAGAGACCAATTTTGAAAATTAAAAAAAAAATAAAAAAATTTTGATCGATTTTGTAACTCATTTTTTTAATATAAAATATTTTTAAAAACTTTACAATCGATTTTGAGATAGATTTTCACTCTAATTTTTTATTTAATATTTTTAATATATTTAGTGATCAATTTTAAAAATTAAAAAATATTCAAAAAGATTTATGATTGATTTTGTGACTGATTTTATTATAAAAAATATTTTTACAAAATTAGCAATCAATTTTCTAATCAATTTTATTAATAAAAAAATTTAAAAATACTTAGCGATCAATTTTGTGATCAATTTTATTAATAAAAAATTTAAAAATAATTATCAATCAATTTTATGATCGATTTTGTTAATAAAAATATACTTTTACAAAATTAATGATCGATTTTATAATTGATAAATTAATTAAAAATAATTAATGATCGATTTTGCAATCAAATTTATTAATAAAAAAATTAAAAAATAATTAGCAACTGATTTTATGAAATATTTATTAATAAAAAAATATTTTAATAAATTTAGAATTCAATTTTTTGATCAATTTTGCAATCAATTTTGCAACAGATTTTTAAAAATAAAATATTATAAAATTTAAATTATTTTTTAAAAAATAAAATATTATAAAATTTAAATTATTTTTTTTAATTTTTAATTGCTAAATCAGTCATAAAGTTTTGTGATCAATTTAAATCAGTCACAAAATTTTACAACCAAGGTTTTTACATCTGATTTAAATCGATCACAAAATAAATTAGCAACCGATTTTATTATTTTGCAATCGATTTTTCGGTTGCTAAAATCCTATTTTCTTGTAGTGATACACAAAATATCATAATTTTGACACTCTCTCGTGTGTTAGTTGGCTGCACATGTAAGCATCAAACTCATCGAAAAATGGATCAGAGAATGGTTGATTACTAGAAGTTATTTATTGGACTACCTTCACAACTTCATGTAGTGTCATCTTTTATTTTTTAGTAGGTCTTTTATTCTTTTTTTCAATAGATGGATCATCGGATGTCTTGCTCACAATTTTTTTTGACTTTTTTTGACTCCACTCTTTATTCTCCTCTCTCTTAACCATCCCTTTATGGCGATATTGTCAAGATCTCGAATGAAAAATTCTGAACATGGCTATGCTGAACAATTAACATCTACTGCTCTTTTTAATAATGGAGTTAGATCATTTATGATTAAATTAAATACATCTTCAGACATGGAGGCAACTTCCGCAAGCTTCATCAATCGATGACTCATCAAAACATACCTATATCAAATAGGATATCCATATGCTGTAATAGATAGTTGTAGTTATAGGTAGGATATCATAATTCAATTATAGGATGGCATACATAGATTTTATGATGCTCCTATTACAAAATTAAATATCATAAACTAAATCATCGAATCAATATTTCATATCTTTACACCATCTATTGAGAGAGTACTTATCAAGAATACAAAATACTTCATTTTGATGGAAAACCAATAAGACATGCTTGCAAAAGTATCCCCTGCACTGAAATGATTGGCACTGGCATTTTATTTTCTCTAACTAGCTGGCCCATGAAATAGTATAGTTTTTGACAATCTCCTTCTCAATTCCATTAACTTCAATTCTCTCAAAGGTCTTCATGGAATATACAACAAAGTTGTCAACTTCTTCAATTAATTTAGCATTTGATGCAGCCATCTCAAATACCTCATTCTAAAATTTTTTGAATATGCACATAATGTACATGACTGCTGCTTGCCTCTCAAAAGGGGAAGATGTCTTGAGGAAAGAATTAGTTTGTAAGGAGTTATTGTCTTGCTCATTTTCTGCTTCATATCTTTTCTGTAAAGCATCATCGTACTTCTCGATAAATTTCTTTAGGATGATCTTCGAATTCACAAATCCATCGAAGAAGTGGTTAATGCTCTCACTCCTCTAAGAGGAGGACATGCCTAAAAAGGATATCAGAACCAAAGAAGATTACTGATATAGTGTTACAGTCACAACAAACTTAAGAAAAAAGTTGTTTTATGATTCTAACATACTGACAAAGAATGTATTCTTAAGGTAAAATGAAATCTATTTATCCTGACATTCATAGAGATCATGCAACCAATCTACAGCCTTGCATTCTTCATACTTATCCATGAGTTATCCCCATTTTTTTTCGAAAGACTGTGTTATAACAGTATCATATACAGCTTCATCGAATTCAACCAAATTTGAGATGTGCTATGCATATATGGCCTATCTTTTCAGAAATCTTCTTCAAAATGTTTCAAAGACAAAATGAGTGTTGTATATTTGAAAAAAATTTTCTGACAGCAGTCTCGATCACCTTATCTTGATCAGTGATGATGGCATTGGACGCTTGACCACCATTTCCATCCAATCATGACTGAAATATCCATTTAAAGGTCTCCATCCTCTCATCTGAAAATAATACAAAGCCAAGCAAGATGGACTGTCCACGGTGCTTAACTCCAACAAATGAATAGAATGACATTTGGCATGTGTTTGTGAGGTAAATGGAGTCAAAAGTCAATACATCATCAAAGCAAGTATATATCATTTTTGACATTGGCTGGATCTAGAACACAGTCCTTAGCTACATATTGCAATTCAAGTCTAATGTATAGAAGAAATTTATATTTTTAACTTGCATTTATATGAAATAGATAATTATTAACTGTGCATCTTTTTTTTTCAGTTGATTTTGATGTTTCTGACAAATATGATTATGAGCATCCTTCTCTGTGAATTCTAATTATCTTCTTCCCCCTTTCCTTCTTATCATGGTAGAGTATATATTTGAGTTATAGATATATTCACAACATGCATGTCGCTAATCCCTACTTTTTTTGAAATGCTGATCTTCTTGTGGGACTGTAGATAAGTGATAGTTGATATGGATAGCTCATAATTATGTTCTACAATAGCATAATCCAATCTCCACTTGTCAATATTGAAATTAAGTTGGACTTTTATTGAGGTCTTACAATCAATTTTATCGATGTCTCTAGGATTCACAAAATTATTCATTTTTTTAGATTTTTCTTCCCTCTAATATGCTAGATGTTTGAAGTATAATTCTTTTTATTATTAGACTTACTAAATACGGTTGTGATTTCAAACTAACTCTTCTCGCATGAGCATTATAGAAATTATATACATCGATTACTGAATTGAACTTCATTCTAACATAAAAATCAACATTATTATTATCTATATGTGGTACAGTAGAAGAAGGTGGATTCTCAAGATAACCATCATATGAAGTCTCATCCAACTGATCATTTACAAGAATCTCTATAGAAGATATATAGAAAATTCTTTGAAGTCAAAAAATATATATGAAAGATATAAATATAAGGTTCTTTAACAATATACTACAGTATATTATAATTTTAATCTAAAATATCATAATATCAATCTAGAATATCATAATTATGATATCTTTTTACTTTAAAAGTAATTTTTATAGCAGGATATCATAATTTCAAACTAGAATATTATACTTTCAATCTAGAATGTCATAATTTTGATTTAGAATGTCATAATATATATTCAGAATATTTTATGTCTACAAGATGTCATAATTTTAATATAAAATATCATAATTTTGATCCAAAATATCATAAAAATATTAAAAAATATACTTAAAAAATATTTTATCTATAGAATATTATAATATTAATTTAGAATATCATAATTTTAATCTAAGATGTCATAATATTATCAAAATTATCTTCAAAAAATATTTCACCTATAGGATATCATAATTTTGATCTAAGATATTATAAAATTATCAAAAAATATCAATTTTAAGATATTTTATCTATAAGATATCATAATATTAATTTAAAATATCATAATTTTAATCTAAAATATCATAATATTGTTAAAACTATCTTCGAGAGATATTTTACCTACAGGATGTTATAATTTTAATATCAAATATTATGATTTTGATTTAAGATATCATAAAAATATCAAAAAATATTTTTGATAGATATTTTACCCATAAGATATGATAATACTAATATATAATATCATAATTTTAATCTAGGATGTCAGAATACTATCAAAACTATCTTTGAAAGATATTTTACCTATAGGATGTCATAATTTTAACATAGAATATCACAATAATTTTGACTAAAGATGTTATAAAAATATCAAAAAATATATTTAAAAGATATTTTACTTATATAATCTTATAATATTAATCTATAATATCACAATTATGATGTAAGATGTCATAATATTATTAAAACTATCTTCGAAAGACTTTTTACATATAAGATGTTCTAATTTTAATATAGAATATTATAATTTTGATTCAAAATATCATAAAATATCAAAAAATATATTTAAAATATATTTTATCTATAGAATATCATAATATTAATTTATAATATTATAATTTTGATATAGGATATCAAAATATTATCAAAACTATCTTCGAAAGATGATTTATCTGCAAGATATCATAATTTTAATCTATAATATTATAATATAAATCTATAATATTATAATTTTGATCTTGAATATCATAATATTATCAAAAGCTATCCTAAATAGAAATCTTGACTTTCTGATTTATTATATGATTTTTTGAAAAAAAAATTATATAATGTGCTATATTCAAAACTGAAAAAAAAAACTCTATTTGAACCTATCTAATTTATTAATTTTGATTAACTATAAAAAAACTGCTGTAATAAAGAAACTATAAAAATGTTATAATAAAGGATCTAAAGATAATATATTACTTCTTGATGGTGGGAGATATTGCTTGGATGGATAATATTATGTAGATGCTGGTCAATAACCTCAGACGCATAATTCTCACTATAGAATAAACATTGGACACCTAGATTCTTAAGTAGAAGCTCAACAAAATGAGGAAGAAGTGAGAGAAGAGCAGTATTTGTAATGTCCAATCAGACTGTAAAATAATAAAAACACTTCATCTTGGAGAAAAATGATATTTTCATCATGTTTAATTTAAAAAATAAATCATGATGTGCATTAAATATATTCGATGATGGAACAATGCACTGCCTCCATTTTCTTCATGCCTTCAGATATCTGATTTGATGAGAAGCAAGATCCGTCATGTTGCACCACGAGGGCACTATATGGACTAATCGGATGATATGGTCCACTCTACGTCAGATTTTCTACATCGCAGACAGTATACAAGGAATTTCCCTTTTTTCCATTCATGCACCGCCTAAGATGCAATTCCATATGACTTGGCTTGATTAATCCGAGTATGGGCCCAAGTGTTACATCCTACCTCCCTTAAATAAATTTCATTCTCAAAATTAATATTATTTGATTTATCAAATAATTAAAGCATATACATCCTAACTTAACCATAGATCATTTTGTCCAGATATCACATATGTCAATGCTATTGTTTTTGACAAGCTTTAAAATAACTTAACCCATCAACTTCACTGCGCATTCTAATCCAAACCCATAAAATTTCTTCAAGTTCTCTAAATAGTTTCTGACTGAAATATTATTCTACGCTAAAACTAAACAAATCCAAAATTTCAACTTTGCAATAGAATCTAAACAAAACTTTGAGGCTTTCTTCTTAACTTGCCTCAAATATACCTTATCATGATTAAGTTAGTTATCATATTCAAAACTATTACATGACCTAGTTACTATTATAAACTAAGTTATTCCTAATATTTGGCATTGGATGCTTGTGCATCTTGCAGAGTTAGTGCAAAGACATAGCCCTGATTGTATGGTCTGCCCTCTTTCTATTGCTCTTGAGAAAATGTCTAGGCTGTTTGAGTTTGAGTAGTAGAAGTTTGAGCAGTCGAAGCTTGAGTTGATTGATTGCTAATAACTTGTGATTTCTGAATTGATTGAGACTCTGATACATTCGGTGGACACTCAGCTATCTCCTGCATTTCTTGATCTTGTGGATACCATCACACATGGCACACTTAAGCATGTCCTATTGATTAGCCTTACTATAAAATCTTAGTTTCTCCTAATGGAAATCAGTTGAATATTCAGAACCTTAAGTTGCTCAAAATTTTATAGATTCCCCATGACTCAATTTGTCCTACCCAACACGAGCCTCAAAATCTCTATCTCTTTTCTTTGGCTTTTCTTCTTTTATGTTTTGGATTTTCTTCCAAATAATTTCTATGTTTTTAGCTCTATCTACTAAATCATCATAATTTGTTGAGTGCACTATAGCAAGACTCCTTCCAATATGTGGTTTCAACCCCTCCTCAAACCTTCTCATCCTGGACTCATCATCTACAACTAAGGTGGGAGTGAATCAAGATAGTTTGTCAAATTCTGCCTCGCATTTATCTACAGTCATTCCTCATGATAAATTAAAGAATTCTCTTTCCAAATCCCTTAGCCGGCTAGCAAAAAAATAATTGAAATAAAAGGTGGTGCAAAATCTCTACCATATAATTGACCCATAGCCAGAAGTCAGAGTGCACTCCACTTCCACCAATGGTGAGCTCTATCCTAAAACATATAAGTAGCAAATCTAACATTTTCCTTATAAGTGCATTCCATAGCTCTAAGAGCTTTTTCTATCTCATTAATCCAAAACTCAGCCTCATGAGGGTTAGTAGTACCTTGAAAGACTAGAAGAGCCATCTTCCTAAAGTCTACTATACTTCTCCTATACTCAGTTGAACTAGAATTTTGCTAGCCGTACTAATTGTGGGAACTACTGAGGTAGCTCTCTTTGTTAGTGCACCAACCCCACAACTTCTTAAATTAATCCAAGCATTTGATTATGATTCCAAGCTAAATTTCCCTATGAAATTGTTGGCTGGTCCAGGATTGGCTAACTTGCAGCTAGCGATCAATTGTTGCTCTTTGGTGAATATGAGGATCCTCATTGTGATTCAAATGCTCTTAGTCTTGTGGGTTCTAAGCCATCGATTCATTAGGAACTTTACTCTAAGAAACTCTTATAAAATCACTTATTCCTTCTCTACAACCATGGTGGGGCAGCATTTTTTATTTCAATGAAAATAAAATAAACATCACCATAATACTTGAAACAAAATAATATAGAACTATTGACAAGAAAGCATGCACAAACAAAGACGTCTCATGACCTAATTTCTACCAACTTTCAACCTTTCCAACGAGTTCTAAGGTTCCTTGAATCTGGGCTCTTGTGTCACTATTGTTAACATAATCTATCATAATTCCTAGTGATCTTAAACCCAGACTCTGATACCATCTAATATTCTATCACTCTCAAATCAAGTACGTAACAGATGCTGCATGCTTACAAAGTGGACTCCATAGACATATAAGGCAATCTAAAATATAAATCTAACTATTTCATAATAATTTTAGATCAAGAACAAGACAACCTTAATCCTTGCAAATTAAAATCTTCTAAATACTCCACACAAACTAGCTTGCTCCCCCCCAAAAAAATCAAAGTCTGAAAAACAAAGAAAGAACAATAATGGGCTATATTAGCTTAGCAAGTGACAAAATATTTCAAGATAGATCCAAGTATATTAATTTATAATAAAAATAAATAGATATAATTGATTGGGCAAAATTTATTAATAACTAATATCAAAAAATAATATTTCTTTTATTTTTCAAAGCGTGCTTTCCACAAACTGATATTAGATCCAATATTTGGCTACAGCCATATAACCCAGTAGCACCCCAAATACCATTATTATAATCACCGGTGGTGCAATGTCAAAACTAATTTCTCAGATGATAAGATTAATAGATTCAACGTATAATCCCCATCAGCGGGGCTGGAACAGATCATAGTCATGCAGAATATGCACGAAAATGATTTTATAAGTTATCTAGTCACATTTTCTAAATTCAGTATTCCAAACAGATCATATATTCAATTAATTTATTTACAGAAGTATTAAAATATGTATTTAACTCTTATACGAGAAATAAAACTAATATGCTTGACCACTTAATTAGACATATGCAAAAATTATTAAATTATTTTAAAAATATATTGAGAAGTGTTACCTCACTTATCTCATAGCTAGTTATTAAAAATCAAGATAAATTTAATCCAGTCATGCAACTGCTTTGAGACCTAAAATCCAAAACCACACATGTACATAGGTCTATTCAGCGGCATGCTAATATTTTAAAAGAATTTTTAAAATTTTTAAAACTATCAAAAATTTGATCAATTTTTAATTTCTTATAGAGGAATGGCTTATTATTTTTATCTGATTTCAGCAGGAGATGGCACACCGAACCAGGACAATTTTGGAAAGGAAGAAGGCACACCGAACCAGGATAAGTTTGGAGAGGAAGAAACGAGATGGAAGTGAGCGTCATTAGAGAGCGAAAGAGAGAGACGTGGGAGCGAAAGAGAATCGCTCCTGAGCATGAGAGACCGATCGAGAAACGGAAGTGTGAAGGAGTCTTTGGTGTGCGGCAAAATGCACCTCGTGTGCGCGCGCGCGCCACGTGTGGCAAAAGGCCCCTCTCCACGTCACGCAACAAAAAAGACGCACGTTTTTTTTTCAATTCATGTACCGCCTGGTGCGAATCCTTGTGACTCGGCTTGGTCAATCCGGGCCATCGGCCCAAGTGTCACGGGAGGGCTTTTCAACCGACGTTGAAGTGCTACCGCCATCCCTCAACGGGAACTTGAGTGCTTTTTCCAAGGGGTGCTTTCCCGCATCGTAAGAAATAGGGGATGGCCATTTATCCGCATGTTACCTATACTTTGACAAATAAATATCGGCAAATTCTTTATGCAGTACAAACAGTATAAAAAATTCCATACATATCATCTTATCTGATTGATTTATATAATCATTATTTTTTAATATATATTTAATATCTATAAATCAATTTTTTTATTTAAAAATTTTATATGATAAAAAAATTCATATTTTTTGATAAAATTATGACATCTTATGTTCATATTATGACATCCTGCATCCAGAAAATCATAAATTTTATCCATAAAATATCATAATATAACGCAGGATGTCATAATATACACAGGATATCATAATTTTTTTCAAAGAATAAGGACATCTTTATCATTCAAAATTTTCAAAGAAAAAAATAAAGCTGCAAATATTAAATACGCATTGAAAAGTGGTTGGACAAAAATGCCCCTTCGATATTATAATATCTTGGGGCATATTATGATATCTTGGGCTATAATACGCTATAGGATGTCATAATATTTTTCAAAAGATAGGAATATTTTCGTCATACAAAATTTTTAAACAAAAAAGCTGGCCTGCAGATATTAAATGCACATTAAAAAATAGTAACTATGTAGATCAATCGGACAAGACGGTGTACTTCATGTTGGATTTTTTATACCATCTATGGTGCCCAAAGAATTCGATCAGAGAATGGTGACTGACCAATGTACATAGGCATTCGGAATACCATGTCAAATTTGTAACAATCCAATCAAAAACCAAAAATTGATAAAATAATATGAGATATCATCACGAAATTCAATAAAATATATAGCAATTGATGAAATATAAATATTTTTAATGGATTGTAATAAATTTGACATGGAACCACTGCTGTAACGAAAATTTTTTCGGCACTCGGGTGCCAGCCCCATTTGTCCGCGAGTTACTTTGAGTTTAAAATAAAAACAAAAAGGGAGGGAAAAAAAAACACCGATGGAAAGACAAAAGGAAGCAAGAATATTTTTTATTAAATGACAAGTTTATAGTACGTTATCATGATCCAAGGATCGATTGGATAGGATTGATTTGGATTTGATCGTCCCCTAAAACTTGCTAGACTATTTATTTTATTTATTTATCTTTTAGATTTTAAGGCTTGCTATACCCAACCAGGTTTTGCCTGCAGATCAACCTCAAGGGTAAGACGGGATCAACGCCGAGGTTGTCCCATGGAGGCCAAGCAAACATCCTTCCTATCTGCGTGTTTTTTGGTTAATGCGGTCCCAGAAAGTTGGCTCCTATCGGTGTACAGATACAGAGTCAGAGTCTGAAATAAAGAGCAGAGGAATCTCCTTCACTTAGCAAGAGGAAGAGACGTTCACGTTGCTGCCGCGGGAAGCTGGTGGGAAGCTGGTCTCGAGAGACAGCAACACCAACTATGATTTGACAAATTGATGTACTAGCATAATCATAGACCAGAGGACGGAGGAGGAGAAAGATCTCCTTCACTGGGCTTCTTATAATCCCAAAAAAAGATCTCAAATTTGTTTATCTCACCTCACGCAGTCAAACAGGGCACAATCGTTAAGTGGAATAGCAGCTAAATAGAAACTGCATTTGTCTCCAGAATAGAGAAATCAGCGATGACTTTGTTGCAGTGCTTGTTGGGACAACGGGACACGTGCATTTGAAAAAAATATTAGGTAGACTTAGTCCTCTATAAATGCTGTAGATTAAGTAAATCAAAAAAATACCAGGATAGCTGCAATTATCTCATTATATCTATTTAACCAGCTCAAAACACTATTATAGTCGTAGACTAAGTCTAACAAATACTTTGCCATGCGTCTGGCACCAACGAAAAAAACAATCACTGTGCCGACAGAGGGCCTATGACATGCGGCTTGATGTATATTTATGACATGCATATTTGTGACATCCCAAGTCGGCTTCTACCACAAAAAGGGAACATTATCCCTTCCAGGAAAGAATGTTATAAAAGGAACCGGGCCTAATGTTTCCTCCTCCAACGGTCACCTCCCTCTCACCATGTCTTCTAACACCTTTCCCGAACCCTCCTCTTCCCCCCTCTGATCAAGCACTGGAAGTAGGTCGAGTGGAAGGGAAACCGCTGGTGGCCCTCCGTTCTCCTCTCTCTCTCTCTGACACGTCCACACAAACTCTCCCACTTACACAAACGCACACAAGTGCGCGCGTGCGAGACTGAGAGAAAGATGGAAGAAGAGGGCGCGTTCACACATACAAATGCTCTCTCCTTCTTTCTTACTATATTTGTCCAGTGTTTTTCTAATGTTGATCATGTTTTTGGGTTCAGGCATAACGCCGGGGAGCAGCAATTTGTAACTTTCGTAATTTGTCCATTTGCTTCTGAGCACCTAAAACTCACTTTGCTGGACATCGATCCTCTTCTTTATTGGGTAAGATGCTGGATATCTTTGCTTTAAAGCAGCTTACAAATAATTTCTCCTTGGATACAAATACAGGAGAGCGTGCGATACAAACAAGTTCACCATGGGTTTGAATTTTTCTCTCTTGGCACATGCCAAGCAGTGCAACGAGCTCGTGGGTTTGCAAGTCTCACGTCAAGTTTCTTCTGAGGTAGGCGACTGTCTCGTATTGCTTCTTGTTTACCCATAACGTTTTTTGTTTCAAACCTTCCTCAGCAGGAACCCTTTAATCTTTCTTTTGCAGGCACAGGGACAGCAACTTAATAATGGTGCGCATGTGACTGACACAAATAATCACCATGTAATTGAGCCTGTTCATTCGAGGACTGAGGTAAGACGTGGAACTCACAAAAAAAAGATAGAGAGAAATTAAAAAAAAAAACCAAAAGAAAAAACACAAAAAGAGCAACTCGTGATCAACTCCTCCTTATCCTCTTCTTGTTTTGTTCTCGTGCTGGCAACAATTGATATTGTACTGTTTTCGAGAATTGGAGGATCCAGCGCGGAATTCAAACATGTTACTTCCCAAGAAGAATTTTGAACAACATACGGGTGCAAATCTGGTTTTCGAAACGTTTCTATTAGATTTCATTATATTTATAAAGTATCTTACAGCAATAATACAAAACAAAAAAACGACTAACATATCTCAGACTGCGTTAGTACTAAACGAGCTTGGTATTAGATTTTCTATTCATGGAAAAGGAAATAAAAGCGCTACGTGTTATATTATATTAAAAAAAGAAGGAAGGAGGACTGAAGCGAAACCCTAGTACCTGTATCCTAGAAGGCGTTGGCTAAGGAGTAGGTGCTGGCGAAGATGGATCAGGCGACGCGGCTGTTGGCCCCATCGGCGCTGACGACGATGTCGACAACAAGGGTGGACGGGGTTCCAGCTAGGGCGCTGGGGGCGGGGGATGATGTATTGTGAATTAAATAGGGCTCGCCGAAGGAGAGGCAGGAGGGGGGGTTCGAGGGAGGTGATGAGGCCGGGGATGAGGTGGGCGCCGTGGGATTGGGCGCGGGAGCGGAAGAAGGCGTCAAGAATCTCGCAGCGGAGCATGGGGATGTGCTCGGCGGGGCGGAGGGAGCGGCCATAGTCGACGGCAACTTGGAGGGGGGAAAGGATGCGCACGCGGGTGATGCGGCAGTCGACGAGACGAGATGGGCGGGGAGGGAAAACTCGTCGAGCATGCAGAGGGGGATGGCGCCACCGTAGGTCTTGCACCCGACCAGGCTGCGCTCGATGAGGTAGGTGATCTCCACGCGCCGGCGGAGGGCCTTCTGTGCTGAGCTGCCGGCCGGGCCACCGTCGATGACGGTGGTGCTGGAGGGGCAGCCAGCGGAGTGGGTGGAGACCGGAGCGGGGAGGGAAGTAGGAGATGGGATTTGAGGGGAAGGCCAGTAAAGAAGAGAGAGGCGCGGGGGAGGTGGGCGGCCATGGGTGGAAGTACGGAGTTTATGTTAGCTCCGGCAGAGCGCATCGATCCCTCTGGGCAATGTGATACATGGCATATCTTGATAGGAACAAACTTTCATGGTTGCTGCAAAAAAAGCAACAAAAAACGGAGCGAATCCTCTGCATTACTTGCGATGGAGAAATTATTGCATGCACCAGGTGCAAGCGAACTAGGGCAAATCCTGGGGCATATGCACGGTAGCGTAGTGTGTTATCCATCGTGAGCTTTGCTTGGTCCAATTGCACCTGGTGCATGCAATACCGAGCCCTTGTGATATACCATACGATACGATGCAACGCATGTTGCACACAACCACATACAACGTGCATCACATGGCCCATATTCGTACACAGACATCCATCGTGCGATGGGTGATGCATCCGATGCACTACATCATGCGATGTATAGGGCCCGTGCTCCCCAAAAAAAATTTATATTGAGCAGGCATTAGAAAAGAAAATATGAGATAGATTTTCTATTTTGCCACATTTCCTCTTGTGCTTATCTTAAAAAATAGAGAAATCAGAGACTTTTGATTATGCTAATGGAGTTATCAATCCCATGATCGATAAAAAATCAAAAAAAAATTCACATGTGGCATCCTCTTTCTTCCTCATTTCTATAATATGATTATTTTTTTAATTGGTACACATTACATAATCAGATATTACACATTAAGTAAATTAATCATCTAATAAACCAATGTACACATCTACATCATTTCTAGAATATAGTGTCCACTGGTGTACAATACATAGCTAGATGAAATATACATAGTAAATTAATTATTTAGCAACCCAATACATACATTCAAGCAAATTGATACAAAATTTTCGAAACACCATATTCATTAGTATACAATATATGGCAAGCTTCTTTGATATACATTCAAGAATGATCCAATACATACTTCTAGGTAAATCAATACTTTCTAGAATAAATTTTTTACTTGAAGATGTGTACCGATCACTCGTGGCTATATATCAAAAAAATTTGCGATAGCAAGTCAACAAATATATATCATCTAACCATATAGTATGTACTAGTGAATATGAGTTCCAGAAATTATATATTAATTCACTTGACAGTATGTATTAGCGGTTGCTAAATTACTAATTTGTTGAGTGTATATCATCTAGTTATATACTGTAAATCGATAAATTTTATATTTTGAAAACTATATATCTAATTATCTAGAGGTGTGTATTGATTTACTTAATGATTAATTTACTGGATATATATTATATAATCATATAATATGTATCAGTAAAAGATATATTCTGAAACTGAGGAAGAAAGAGAATGATGTGCTTTTTTCTTTAATCATGGGACAGTTGACTCATTAGTAGGAGGAGTTTTTGACTTTAAAGTTTCTTTTTTAGAATAAATATTAGAAAAAATGTGGTAAAATTGGAAGTGCCGCCCATATTCTTTTCCATGGTGCCCGCCCCATATGATTCTTGTTCACAGACAAGGAGACCTTGACATTCCTGCAGCTTCTTTTTGTCTTTTTATTCTTCTTCTTGTAAATAATCTATGTTTGCATGATGAGGGAAGCTTCTTTCTTCCTCCATTTTTCAACAAAAAAACACAGTGCAGAAGATAAAAACACAAATGGTTACAAATGGTTACACAGCAATTACAACCTATGCCAAGGAGCTTATATATATAAGGTCCTTCAATTATAAATTGCATAGAAACTCATCTAAACATGGGCATATTTAGTTAGGGAGAGTTGGACTCTAGATTAGGGATGGAAATTAGTGACTCCCATTCCAGCTATTTAGTTGAGGAGAGTTCCATCCCCATTTTAGAGAAAAATGACAATGCCCCAATCTCCTAAAATTCAATCCCTACTCTCCTCTAGTATTAAAATCTTATTTAGATTTTAATTTTATTCATGAATCAAACATATAAGAGGATATAACTATTCTGATTTTCATTCCAATCCATTTCGATTTCGATTACAAATCAAATGTGCCAATAGCTCTTAGATATTCCTTAGGTGAAGAGAACATATGACCCTTGATCTAATGCATTTGTTAAACCAATGAAGGACGAGATGAGGCACGTGTTGTGACGTCTAAGAGTCTATTTAGATGGTTGGGCTCAAAATCCTATTGAATTCATAGTTGAACAACCAAAAATATAGATTTATAAGCTGTGTTTGGTCTATTTTACAACTATTTAAGACCACATTTTGAGTGAGCTAGTCTAAATACCGTAGGGAGAAAAAGAACCTCAAAAGATGTTCTGAATGTACAATTATAAAATAGGCTAAGCACAGTCTATAATTCTATATTTTTTGTAGTTCAGCCACAAATCTAATGAGATTTTAGATCCAATTATTCAAATAGATCTTAAGGTGTTTCTCGTACATCAACACATCTTCTAATTAATAACTGTTACTTTGGCTTTTTCAAAAAGTATGAAGTTATTATATTCACACTTTTATTAGATGGAACCAACAATCATTTATGACAAAGGATTTTTCCAGGTGGAGATGAGTGAAATCAATTCTGCCGCTATTGTGGGGGAAGATGTGACCAATATAGCTGATGGGATGGAGACCGGGGCTGTAGACCTTGAGGTTAGGTTTCGGAATCTGCTTATTTTCCCCATTAAATAAGATGACAAGATAATGTTTGCATCGTTGAAATTGATACTTGAAGTAGGTGAATGCCTCATTATTTCCTATGCTAATCCAAAATATTATTATCTCTCTTAACTTTTTTTTTTTTCAATTTTTCTTTTTAAATTAGGATGCAGAAGTTATGGGAAATAAAAATGATGGTATTGTTTTTCGTCTCGATATGAGTTGGCGCCCTTGTCAGTAGGAGTTCTCCTTATGACAATGCAACAAAACCATGGTGTACTAGATCTATGTTACGTGATACATACATTAATTGTTTGATTAATGCATGCATAAAAATACAAATACACAAAGTCGTTTGGGATTTACGTCATGCCACCCATCATCTATTCCGGTAAGTGATCCAAAACAAGGTTGTATTAATGATAGTTGATATCATATCCTGCACAATATATGGTCTGTAAATATCCAACTCTACCAGATTTTAGTTTCTCGATATTTTATGATCTGTAGTTCATGATGAATAGTACGGATTTTCAATTTATATATTTTTGTTATATACTATATTACGCTTATTACTACTATTATCCATTTATTCAGGCTACACAGGCCCTTCTCCCCTTACCTGTCACTTCACTGTTCAAGTCTATGCAAGCCTTCGATTCCACTCGTTAAGTCTCCATCTCTGCTGAAGACCTCTAAGGATGGGAATCCTCATGGACCCTTGGTCTTGCTCTCCTCCTGTTGTCATCTTTGCGAAGTACTAATCCTCCGTGGTATATTTCCCATATCTCTTATTTTCTACCCACAAACAGGTAGGACCCTTCGAACAACTATCATAGTTGCATGGACTGGAAACGACTACCACAACGGCCCTCTACGCAGAATAGAAAAGGACATCATTCATTTAAATCCATTAGTACTTGATGGCTATATCTTATTTTATTCAATAATAGCTTGGAGAATTGTTTGACTTATATTAAAAAATTAGATGGAAACATTGTGCAATTACCATTAGTTTAGCAAGAGTTTAGGAACTTCTATGTTGATATTTTATAGTATATTGTGACCACATAACAATCTGACTGCAGCCGCTCTTCTTTTTTTTTTTTTTATTAAAAAAAAAATACAGGCGCAGCTTAACAATGCCAAGACTCTGGAAAGTCAAAATTCTGATAATGAAAAACGACGAGAAACCATGTCAAAATTGGCTGGTTGGGCATTTACGATTTCCTTTGCCGCTCTTTTTAGTGTGTTATCAGCAAATCTTAGAGAAAACAAAGGGGGAATTCACGTATTATTCATATTATGTACTACGTCACTGGTAGGCGCTCTCTTATGCAGCATAATTATGGCGATGCTTGTACACTTGGAGGCCAACTTCCATTGCCCCGCATGCGCTCTTGAGGTTATGTGCTATGTCACCTTGGGATTGCTGATGTTATCAGGGATCCTTGCATTTGCTTTACTGCAAGTTTTAGCTCTTCACAAAGCAACGTGTTAAAGTTTCTTTTGGCATGGTGGGGGCACGACATTATAGTAGAAATAATCAAGTGTAAAATATATGAATGAAACACATTTATTCTGCATCTCGATAACATATGTTGCTTCTTCAAAGCTTGGTTGGATGGGCAATTGGCAGGAGTTCAGTGTTTCTTGTTAATTTCTTCACAAGCTGTGGCACTTCACTGGGAATTATTATATGTTTGGTTCTGTTGTGCAATACACAGGAAATCATTCAGGACAGTGCTTCCATGTGTTCTGACTCCAGTTTATCAGTCAACTATTCTACAAGGGGGATCTGCTTTACAGGTTATTTATGTCAATGAATTCAGCATCCATGTGCTTGAATGTTATGTGATTATTTAGAATCAATGATGATATGAATCTCTCATTTTCTTTCCGTCTACTTTTCATTTGTTATTTCGGATCTATGTTCCTTTTCTTTCCTATCCATTTTTTTACCAAAGTAAAAGAAGAAAAATCTTTGCCTTTTCATATGTAGAAGATCTGGCATGCATAACTTTAGAATTGACCGTATGCTTGTTATACAAAGCTTGTGGATTAAATTTAAGTTCACACCGAAACCAAGGTTATCCCCCATTCCCCCTGGGTTCCCAGGCCTTGATGGTGGTGTAGGAAAAAAAAATATTCCTTTCTCCTTTCTCTTTCCTTCTCTTGTCTTTTTCCCTTCGTCCCCACTCCCCCCACCCTCTCTTCCTCTCATCCTTTTCACACCTGTTTCTTCTCCTTCTTCCTCCCAAGTCCCTATACGTCCACCAGCACCACCACCTCTCACACCTCTCTTTCCACTATCCCGTGCACAGTTCTTTCAGCCCTCTTTTCTCTCTCCCCTCCTTCCATGCGCCGCCAACCGCCTCTCATATCTTCACCCTCGACCCTCTCACCTTCTTCACCTCCAACATCCCTCACGCCCTCTTCCACGAGAAAATATTCATTGCAACAGTGATACCACGTCACCGTTGTAAGAAATCAATAAAAAATTAGAAATGAGTAAAATACATGGGTAATATGAAGTATGATTTACAAGAATCGATATAATACATGATAATTAATGAAATATAAAAATTTTTATTAATTTATTTTAAATTTGATATGATACCACCGTTGCAATGAATATTTTTTTCTCTTCCACGATCTCTCTCTAGCTCTTTCATCTCCATCCACACGTGTGCATTAGAAAAGGTGCAATTAGACCGCGCCAAAGCCCACGGTGGATAACACACCACGCTGCCCCTCGTATTTCACCAATTCCCGATCACACACTATCCAACATGCATATGCTTCGAGATTTATGCTGCTTCACTTTGATTTTGTGCATGCAATAATTTCTCGTATTAGCGAGTGAACGGTTCACTCAAATGGCACAGAATAAGTTTAGTGGCTCGTTTCTCTAACTTATAACTATAGTGAGTTAGAAAATATTATTATTTTTATCAAAAAAATATAATTATTAAAATTTTAAGAAATTTTAAAAATTATTTTAAAATATTGGTGTGGTAATAATTCAATATGTATGTAAAATTTTGGATTATTATGTCCTAAAGGTCCCGATGAAATTATTAGATTATCAAGTTATTGACATTCAAGATAAGTAATATTTTATACTTTATAGTATTTATTTGGAATTCATTATAAAATATATCATATTTAATGTTGTGCAAATTATTTTGATAATTTTAAATTTCATTGTGCATAAAATTTTTTTGAATATAAAAAATTTATTCATGCATTGTATTTCTATTAATTAGACTGTATGGTGGGACCTATTATAGTTAGATCAAACATGTAAGATTATAATTATTGCATGTTCGGATATAAAACTTAAAGTACAGAAAGTTTTATATATATATATATATATATATATATATATATATATATATATATATATATATATATATATATATATATATATAATACGCGTACGAGTGTAAGTTTTAGAAAGTTATATATATATATATATATATATATAATACGCGTACGTGTGTGTATCATGACTCTTGACTGATGGATCTGGACTACTAGGAATAAACAAAAAACTTGCTTTACCGAGTTACTTTTGGTCATTTAACCACTCAAAACAAACATATACAAATGCGCAGGTGCAATACCGTGAGTTGCCATCTACCCCAACCAGATACGATAATGAATTTCAAATTTCAAATCAGGACATGTATTGGCAATACCTTATCCTTGTATAACTTGAAAACATACTCAGCACAAAGACCGATCAAATTTAATACACAACA
Source organism: Elaeis guineensis (assembly GCF_000442705.2). Lineage (NCBI taxonomy): Eukaryota > Viridiplantae > Streptophyta > Magnoliopsida > Arecales > Arecaceae > Elaeis > Elaeis guineensis. Next base: position 22,720,437 of record NC_026002.2, read on the forward strand.
AGATAAAGAGTACACATATACAATGCATACAAACAAACATACTGATAAGCAAGATAAACATATTTATAAATTACCTTGCTTCTTCCTAGAATGAAGCAGGTTGAACTTCAACTACTCACGTAGAGCTATCCAGACCTTCTAATTAGCGAGTTCCCTATTATATCAACGGTCATACTGGCAAACCCGTCCATGTTGGGGACCATGGTATTAGAATGAACTAAGCCTAGAGAGATGAAAATTATGGAGGTCATCAGAAATTTGTTTTTTTGATATCCTCAATAACAAATGATAATCTGGAAGATCATTTTGTCGATGTCTTTACATGCAACTAGCATCTAGCTAGCTTGAGAACACACAAATCAACATAAAGTTCAGGATAACAATGAGTATAAAGGGGGGGAAATTAAAATATACTAAAAGCTTGCATAAAAAAATAATTTTCATTTATCAAATTTATGAATGAAAAACAGGTAATATGTGAAACATGAAGGCAGGTGATAATGATTCCTATACAAAAAAGCAGAACTCACTTTATTTTTTCTGCAAAAAATAATGCAAGTTCTTCAACAAGTGGTGATAAGTATAAAGAGACACAGAAATGCTTTCACAATATTTTATCAATGCTTAAATCGTTGACTAGTGGAGAGACATCTGGTTTATACTTGAAATTAGCAATTGCATGACAGGTATTCACAATTTAGAACACACTTAACTTTATAAAAGAGTGTTGGCACCAATTCAACCTTTACAACTCGAGTTCAGTCACGGACTCCCAATCATGATGAATGTTAGACAGGTAACTTTCTGAAGCTATAATTCCATTTCTGACGGGAATTCAGGAGTTTTCTCTCTGCTTGTCAACCCTTCTCAGGACAATTTGGTTTAAAAACTGATATGCCTGGAATCCAGCCTCTACTAATGTCATCTGAACTGATCAATGGCAGCTCGCCACATGGTCTCCATCAAAAGTGCCAAAAAGTTATTTAAATCTTCTCCAACATGCGGTGGTTACAACTTCGCCCATGATTGTATACACTTAATCCTCGCGATATATGAGACAAAATTCCTTCCTAACCTAGCAATCGAAGGGTCATGTGTTGGAGAAACTCCAGTAATCCTTCAGTGTGGACTTTCTTTCCGGTTTTCAGGTCAAACAATTAGCGTCAACTTCTTCTTCCAAGCACAACCACTACCGAACCACTCTCACCAGCTCATCCCTTCAGCTCGGAGCTCATCTGAATTCTTCAAGCACGGTACTTAGATTTGGCCGCAACAAAAAGAAAAGTAGAATTTGTTTCCATAAAATTTTGTAACTATAAATGCATATATGTAGGAATTTATCGTTCCTTCAGGTCAATTAGAAGATCAACCAAACAAAACCAAAGAATTTGATCTAAACTGACCAAAATTGAAACTTTGATCTCATACACATAGAAATATAACATTGAAACATTGAACAGCTCAGACAGTACCTGTGGATAAACAAAACCTTTGGATGCAGAGTACAAGGCCTCAAGTTTGCAAACACGACGAGCCTGCTCTAAGCTGATCACGTAACCCTGTTTCAATCCTCATATGCTTCTCATTTGCACTCCAGTTATACCCGTAGTATTTTCCCCACACCATTCAAGAAAAAAGAAAAGGGGCCGGGGCTCAAATTTCATTAAAACCCTGAGATGCGATAACAGCATAAAGAAACCAACTTTCTGAGCTTTGCGACCGTATAAACCTTAAACCCTCGGGATTCTGGAGCTTTCAGAGTTGCTTTCGTGGAAGCTGATGAGGGAGAGGATGTCCTTAGCGACGGAGATGACCTCAGGATTGATGCCATCACTAGGGAGGAGGGTGATGGTGTAGCTTCTCCTCGGTGGTGGATGGATGGCGAAGAAGTGGAAACTTGTGAGCCTATGCGGGGGAGAATATCGCCTGAAATTTAAGGAATGCTAGCAAGTTCGCCTACAAAGCCACCATCGTATACCCGCAAGAAAGTAGAGAGAGGGGAATTAGCGACCAAATCGATATTCCATTCCAAACATGTGCATTCAAATTCTCATGCGCCCACACAAGATCTCCCATGGAACAGTTATTTATGTTGGTTATATAATGCATAATAAAAATATAAATAAAAAATTAAAATAATTCTATCTAATTATTATATTCACAATTCATTGATTGCTAAACATTTATCAAGCTATCATGTGTTAGAAAATGAAATCTAAATATCATAAAATTCTAATTCAAGAAACATACAACATAAGTTAGTGTGCATAAACTGTTTTGTACAATTTAAGTGGGATGTAAGTTATTCAATATGTTTAGAATAAAGTATAGCAACAATTTTTCTAAGTTTGGACAAGAAATACATTGACCCCAACTAATTTTCAATTAGACATTATGAGCTAGCCATCCATCCATGTTTTAACATTGTTAATCGACTATGAGAAATGTCTAGGTTACCCTTTATCTTCATGAGGCCACCCATGTTTTTTAAACCCCCATGCTCAACCGCGACAAACAGCACCTTGTATGCCACACTAGAGTAACCACAAAAGAAGAGATCCTGCTGCTCGGCCATCCGTACTAACCCGAGGAAGAACCTGGCAAACAATTTTTTTTTTTTTTTTTGCTAGAAAAATGATGGACCATTTCAAGCCCAATTCCACCAATATCAGCCCTCCCTCCCCTCGGTTGGTCCCAGATTGCTCCCACCAGAGGAGCACCACCGATAGCCAGAGCCCTGCCATGTCATCACTTATTGACCATGTAATCACCTATCTAAACATTTTTGACCATATAATCTGCCATATAATCAACGGTTAATGCTAGTAGGAATTTTTGGTGAGAAAAAGTGACCTAATTCGGGAGGAAGGATGACGTTAAAACAGTTGCAAAATAATAAGAACTGAATTGGAGCTTTTTGGAGTTTAGAGTCCTATTAAAATACCAACCTAAATTTGGAGGATCAAAAGCATAATTAATCCTAAAAATAAATTAAGAGGTATCAAATTCATTCATAATTGCAAGTTTACGATGATAAACCGGATAAATAGATGCAAAAAGTTAATTATAAAAATATAATTGAAAAAAATAAAGGCCAAAAATGAAAAGGGTACGCACGAAAACATAGGGGATTAATCTAAACAGATCCAGAACTTGTTTCAAAATGGATAAATCAAGTGGTCTAAGTAATTAGATCAATTTGAACTAGACTACTCAACATAGTTGAGCTAGAGTAGTCTATTCTAGATGCTAATGTGATAGCTGGTATGGCAAATGAACTGAACTGGTTTTGCCTGCCAATGCTGACATGATGGATGCAATGCCAGCTAAGTGGGTAGGATGATGTAGAAATTGACTTGGCATGGATGATGACATGAGAACTAATGTGGTAGCTAACATGTCCCGTATTTTGTTGATGTAGCACTGATTGGATCCTTATGTTAATTGGTTCTAGATTGGAGCCTCCTTATGAATTCATTTAGAATATGCCAATCTGACCTCCTCTCCTTCTTCCTCATAAGGACTTGGGTTCAAGCCCTAACTACGACAATTGTGCCACACCACTCTGTGGAAAGAAGTTGATGGTAGTAGAGGCTTCCCAACGATGGAGGTGATGACCACTCATGGTGCCACAATGAGAGAAAGTCCAAAGGTTGCTGTTCCTCGCAATAGAGATTTTGGGTAGTAAATAAAGACTAAAATAGCAATCTCAATGGGCATGATACTTCGACACAATCGACCTAAGATGATGAAGAATCATCGGGATGAAAGGAGATAGAAATGCAAACCAAGCACAACGATCAACCACAAATCAAGAAAAGACTTGAAAGACGATTATTGTTGGAGGCTGAGACTGGCACCACCGTGGCCATGAGGGAGCTGCAAGGCCCCAATATTGCTCCAGCAAAAGACAAGTGGGCACTTGAGATGGTAGTGATGGTGAGAGTGATGCTCATGCAGACGAGGATGGGGGTCCTAACGTATGCTTTTGATGATGAATCATTTTTGAACCACATGTATGGCTTCTTAAACTTATTTTCTTGAGTCCACACAAGTTAATAGTCTAAGACATTGTTAACAAAGAAGATTTGGTTCAGAAAGCCTAGCAAAATCTTTAAAAATTTTATTTAATGAAACTCCTAGTATTCCAAATGATCCAATAAGAAATACATTGTTAGAATAAACAAAAGCAGTAAAAAGGATTCTAGATGCTTATAGAAATTTATTAATGATTTAGAAAAACAAGAGAAAGAATCTAAGGAAAAATAGATAGATGATCATGATGTCCATTCAACAAAAACCAAATGCATGGTGAGGTACATAGTGATAATGATTATATACCAATTCTATTAGTAGTACTAATATGACTAGTATAGCGATAAAGCAATAGAGGTGGCTTTGATATGCTCATCACAACAATTGGATTTTCACCGGAATAACAATCAAAGAATCTTTCCACGCCCAAAGACAACATAATTACTTGAAAAATGTATCAATGGAACGAACATTTCCCCAGCATTTTTTTCAAGGTGCACCATGCCTGTCATATGAGCAAATTATAAAGATCTTTCCTTGTAAATGGATAGATGATCAGTACATTGTCTACAAGCATGGCTAGAGAAAGCGGCGCACTAAGTATTGTAAACTTTTAGCGTATGCGACAACACTTAAGCACGTTTCTATTGCATGGACCAACACCAAAATTAACCGAATATACAAATGTGCCCTCTGTATTTATAAATTACAACACATTTCATATAGTTCAAACATGCTGCCTAAACATAAAATTAGCTAAATGACAACATGAAGCATACCGCCTACACATGAAATATACAACACGTCTCATATAGATCATACTTCCCTACACATGAAATTAGCTAAATGACCTCCTCTTTTGGTATAAAGCTAAAAAATCTGTTCGAACCCTGATTGCATACGTTGTTGCTGCTGCATGGATTAACACCAAAATTAATAGAATATAGAACCGTATGTTCCATGTTCATAAAATAAAATGCAACTCATTTAATTTAATGTGCTGCCTATACATGAAATCAGCTAGTCTTTTTTAGTTCCCCAGGAGAAAGCTACAAAGCCTGCTTGGAATCCCGAAAGACTGCTAATTTGCCTGGAAGAATCAGCACTCCTCAACAGTCTATCTCATGATTCTTTGAAATCGTAGTGTTTGTCTGTAAGTCTTGGGCTTTGCTTTCATGAAATAAAAAAATGCCAAAAGGAAAAATGGTAATTCATATGGGTCTCCAAAAGCTACAAAACTTGTGCCAACTGAGGTCACTTCTCTAGCAAGATGTGAAGAACTATTAGCTACAAAATAATAGGATGATCTTCAATCACTCCAATTACAACTCCCCTGGGAATAGCAGACATATCCTGATCGTAACATGTCAAGTACCTCTTCATCTAGATCCTCAAGTTCACCAGCATCAAGCAGCTTAGGATATAGAGGGGCAATGCTGTTGACACCAGCTTCAACTATTTTCCACTGACCAATGCTTGCAGCAAAGCTAATAATCTCAACTGAAGATCTTTTGTCTGACTTCAGGCATGAAACCACCACTTTCAAGCTCTGTTCTCCGACATCTTCTAAGCACCAAAATTCTGCAAGTGAAGAAAGCTCTACATATGCCTGCAGCTCATGGAACTGCTGCTCTGCATCCATATTGCTCCATATACAATCAATACTAATACTGGGCAACTCTCCTAAATAAAACCAGCTGACTAATTTAACCAACGCTTCCCAGCCAACAGGAACTTTGATGATCTGTGAATGGCTGCATGCAGACATGAGTTTTCCTAGAGCATAAGAATTTGATAGAAGTACAGCAGAGGAATACATATTTTTCTAATTGAAGGACAGTGAAAATTAAGATGAATTAGAAAAATTATACAAATCCCAAAATGAATCCTAAATAAAGTAGGCTTTTACTTTTTCCCCTGTTTGGTAGAAAAAGACCTGAGCAACAGGCTACGGAACAAGGGGTAGAGTTCACCCTAGGACCCCCAGACAACCCCCAACTCTGATGAAGGCAGGATGCATTTAGTTTTCATAGATCTAGAATTATTCATGCATGGGAATGTGTTTTTGTAGATTTTAAGAGCAAGCGACATAAATATAACTACGTAAGTTTGATATGGCAATTGATTATAGTTACCAGGCAAAAAGATATATTGATAAGAAGTGGCAGATTAAAAAATCATTAAAGTTTGGATATCAGCCATAAAGATACATACTTATAAACAACAAATCACATAGCAGATTGAAAGTCCTGAGCACAAACTCTTTGCAAAGATTGTTATGAATTACAATATAGGGCCACAAAGGATACCTAACCGTGTATGCTCATGTTCTTGGCTTGTGTCGTTTCACATAAAGGAAAAGAAAAGGCATCATCTTACTATCAGTTATTAGAATATCAGAGCATATAGTTTCTTCTTATTCTATCATGTTCTGATCTTTCATCATTCTCGATTCTCATCCTGGTTCATTAGAAGATTGACAAACACCCTCACAGGCATGTATGATATCAGAGCAACAGTGCTGCTAAGCTTTGTGCAATAAGCAACCCTAGTTATGTTTTAGTTATGTTTTATCAATTAAGAAATATGGTTCGTGTAACTAGAAATGAGATCATGAAGCCAATCCAATCAAGTCCAAACCCTAAGAAAACTCGAACAATTTACAAACAATTTACACAAAGCCTTGAGCACACGCTCTATGAGGAACATAATCAAATAACATTCTACAAAAGCATCATTCTATCCTTTCCATAACCATGTTCATACAAGCTGGAGGATGGAAGGTATTATGTGGCTCAGATGTGCCAAAGTGGCATCATGATTGTGACATGAAGTTAACATGCATAAAGGAGATCTAAGAAACTCAAATAATTAATTAGTTAGTTGGGTTGACAACTTCTAGTGATCTGTTGATCACTAGTAGATTCCTGATGCTATAGTGAAATCAGCTGCTACAAGTTTGAAATATATATCATCTTTCCATCCAGAGATGGGAAACAAAGCTTGTCTAATTGCAAGGATGGTAGAAACCAAGATCTACCATGCTATGCGGAACCAGTGGTTCAAGACATACCAAATCAGACTGGTAAGGACCAACATGGTTTCAGCTATTATATTGGTGTGCCCCTCTCATGCTATTAAACCATCCTGGCTTGTTTGCACCCGACTCGATTCCACGCCATTGAATCAGGATGGGTTAGTTTGCACCCGTCCATCCAAGTCACTCTCGAACAAGCCACCCTTGGCTCACGTCGATGGCTCTCCTGAATGGACCCTTGCCTCCCCCCATGCTCATGACCCTCGACACTGCTCGCCCTCCACTCACTGGCAAAAAGGAACGGACCCCACTTCCTCCCTCTCCATCTCTCTCTAGCACATGCATGGGGTCAGATTTAGGCTTTCAAGCCATCTCTCTTTCAAGACCCCCCTAACCGCAACAAGGGCTTTCAAGCCCTCTTTCTCTCTTGGCCTCTCTCTACCCCTCCCTCTCTCTCCTTCCCTCTCCCTCTCCCTCCCTCTCGGACTCTCTCTCTTCCTCTCTCCTTCTCCCTCTCCCCCTCCCTCTCTAGCTCTCCCAGTGTCAACACACCCTGGAATGGCATCATACAAACCCGTACCATGCTGAAAGGATCGCCAACTAGCACCCCCTTCAAAAATGGTTTGGCAAACCTTGGTAGAAACCAAGGTTTGATATCTTAGTACCAGACCCCATGGCGAGACCATCCGATTACTATGTCTATATATGGTACAGTATAGGATGGCAAAGCGTACATAGTGTTAACATGGTACAAGACTACATACCGGTTTAGTACCGATACAATTTAGAACATTCAGTCAATATGGTATTGAACGATACGGCAAACCTTGGTAGAAGCCAATCTTTTTGCTCAGAGAAGATAATAAAGCTTCCGGAAAAGTTTCTTTCTAAAACTACTTCCAATTATACTTCTAACAATACATAAAACTAGACTAGTATAAGAAAATGCCGTACAATTTATTACTCAGTCTTGCAAAGGCCTATAGTTAACTTTTCCGGATTTTGTTGCCCACACAGGGCTTACAATTTAGCCTTCATCAAGAAAAGCCAAAATGTACTATCATTCGAACTGTTTCTAAAATTGTTAGTCCAACTAATAAGTTCGATCTTGATTATTAATCCTTTATTTTCAATATACCAGTCCTTGGGCATAGTTTTAGTAGCAGTCTAGGCTGTCACATTAAGTCCTTATAGGGAACAAATACAAGGAAAATAGGTGCTATGCACAGCTTAATGCAACACTTTGTGTGGGGTTCAATAATTAAGATCAATGCAAAGCAACTGCTGCATGAAGCTGATCTCATAATACCATCTACAAAGTTCACTATATTATATAAGTTGATTGTAGTCCAACAAAGATACCTCTTTTTTTTTCTTTTTTTTCTTTTTTTTGTGGTTGCATGGCAGTTTAAGAAGCTACATAAGAGCTTATATCCAGAATTGGGCTCAACCAAACTAGTTGATGCTTGAGAGCAGCTCCTAATTTTCATGAATGATCGACTACTGTGTTCATCAGTCTATGCACAAAACAAAGTTCGAGCATAATGCATTTCTTGAATATATGGTGAGAATATGGTGTATAATGTCCAGTAGCCTTGCTGAGCAAAGATTTTCAAGATTCAATATTTGGGATAATTGTAGAGTGTGGTACCCTTATCGCTCCAATGCCAGCTAACAATTAGCAAGCATGAAGGATCCCCACTGCAACCAATCTCATATTCATATCATACAGGACCTATTTGGGCCTATGCAAAAGTTGATTGCAATGATCTCAAAAGAAGACAATCCCACTCACTAAGCCTTGCAAAGGAGAGTTATAAAAAGGAGACTCAACATATATACATATATATGTGTCGAATAGAAACATAGCACATGCAAATGCATGAAAATCTTCAAATGCCAAATAACAAAACAGGTAAGATTTTTGATGATTAAGATGCCATATATAATATAACTTATTTAATGGGTTTATAAGAATAATAATAATATCTTCAATTATTTTTTCAAAGAATCAGTAGACCGAATTATTGAATCCATTTTTTGAGACTATTTTATGGAATAAAAACAGATTAAAATTTAAAATTATATTCTTGATACAGTTTTGTCGAGCCCTGCATAACAGGTCTGAATAGATGCCTGAACACCTAATCTAAGAGTATTATCTGTGGAGCAGGGGAAAGTCTTTCAGGAAAAAGCAATCAAGAAAAGTTTGAGGGAGTGAAGGAATTCATGACCCGGTTACCCTATTTTTGAAGGATAACATAAATCACTTATATAATAGGATTTGTTATCCATTCTCTTAAAGCTTGCAGTCATCAGCAGCCTCCCAAGATCTGTCAGATTTTTCTTGAAAACACTCTCTCAACAACTCCCACTCATGGAGATAATTATCCTAGGATAATAAACTTGGGCAAAGAAGCCACCAAAATACAGTCATCTGAACAGCCTGCATATGAAAATTTTGTTTCCTCGACTTCGATAACAAAATTATGTTTACTAATACTAGGGATAATTCAAAGATTTTTTAACAAAAACAACAATACAAAGACAGAAAATGGTTGCACATATTGATTAATGTCGAAATATCTTAAATTTTTAATGGTTATGTTGTTATTGTGACTATAGAATGAAACATGATGAATTTAAAAGAACCTATATTCTGCATTGGAAAATCAAAAAAAAGAGTCATGGATAGAAAGAGGGAGTAGTTGGATAAGTTATCAAATATACAAATTTTTGAGGAAGTGGATCCATGTCAAACCGGTGGCCAAAATAGGAATTCTTCAATGCATTAGAGTATGATAAAAAAAAATTTGAGGTTAACATTAATACTGAAATGTTGCTTAACATTGCCAAGAGGGTACGTTGTAGTGTTCTATGCTTTGACATGTTGAATTAATAAAACTGAAAACTTATCAGTGACAACCTTGGGTTGGGAACAAAAAACAAAAAGAAAGGAGGGAAGAAAATGCTTGCTCATAAACCTTTATGGGAAGAATACCCTTAATATTTTACATTATAACAAGATTTAAAGGAGAATGATGACAATGGTGTTATTGACGAAGTCATTATTTTTAAAACAAAATATTATTTTTTTAAACCTATATAGCGATTCAACGGAACAACCTTATTTTACACTGATGAAATTAGGTTACATGAAGGACCTCAAAGGCATCAAAGGATAAAGGTATGATGACAATCATCCTAGTATAAATTGACACCAGCTCATTGCAGATGTCTATAACATATCACTGACCTCTAGAGCCATGAAAATGGCAGTTTCAATCAAGGTTCGCTGAACCACTACTGGAGGTTGTATTGGCTGGCAACCAATTTGTTACAGATCTATACTGTGCGGTTCCAAAGCATACCAAAAATAGGGTGGAAGGGGAAGGGACAAAAGGAAGAGGAGAGAGAGAGACATAGCAAGAGAGAGGGTGGAAGGGAGGAAGGGTGAGGGCTGAGGGAAACCCTGTGCGAGAGAGAGAGAGAGAGAGATGGGGATGCTTATCAGTGACACTAGGAGAGGAAGGGGAGCAAGTAGCACTGATCAAGCCGAAGGGGGGAAGGGGGGAGGTGTTCTCAAGCACCATTGCAAGCAAGGGCGAGCTTCTCTTAAACACTACCACGAAGTGGAGGCACTCCTCGTTGGACAATCACGAACTGTGAGGGTGGGAGTTTTTAAGTGAACCAGCCCTGTCTCGAATAAATAGGCTGAACCATCTCGGCCTGCGATTGATCCAATTCAGTATGCCCCGAACGGGTTGATTCGGCATGGTTCATCCATCCTTGGTTACAACGTTGTAAAGGCCATTGTTTTAAACCATGAAAATCCCAACAGAAAGATGTTAGGACACTGAATAAAAGGAGCAATCTTCTTTCCTTAATAAGCATCATAGTAGATATATGACTTTAGTATACTTTGCATGAGACAACAAAAATTTCTAATCAGCATTCAAGATTCTTGAAAATCAAAGGGACTCGGGATTCAAGATTCTTGAAAATCAAAGGGACTCGGGAGAGGAGCTGGAGGTTAAAAGATACACCTCTGTTGTTGGCCTATGTTGGTGTCCAAATTTTTCTCAACATTTTGGCCTTATCTTATGATTTATTATTTTAAAGTTGCATCTTTGTAGAAGCATAATGTGTATTAATTTGAATGTTCAAATCATCCTATTAGATGTGCACTTAAGTTTTTCTATTGCTAGTTTATTACATAACTTTATTTAAAAATACATTGAAAATCAACATGTGTGCATGAACAATTGAACAATTAGGGATTTTTTTGCACCTAGTCATCCTCATTGTTCAGACCTCCACAATCGATGTTCTTAGTTGTTCACAACTTCAAATCTTGGAAAACACCAAAAAAAGGATTCAAAGGCTTCCTCATAAAATACAGAGTGATATTGATCTATTCCAAACTGCTTCAATCTTGATTTACCCCAATTTGGTGTAGGATGGATGGATTTTGGTCTGATCAAACTAAAGAGCACTTGCTCGGTAGTGTTGGCAACTAGCAGGTATGGTCGGTATTTCAATCCATGATATACACATATACAAAGGAATATTATGCGCCAAAAAATATCATGATAGCTCCAAAATTAGAAGAAAACTCTGATAATGCCATATCATGAAGAGAACCTTTTGCCTTTTCCATTTACCTTCAACTTAGGTTCCTATTTAAGCATAACTAAAAGAACTCGAGGCTCATCTAGTCCTTGCACACTAAGGTCCAATTGACATTGCTTTTAGAGGGCCAAAAACTGCTTCTTGGAGGCCCAAAACCTCTTTTTTGATGATTTTGAGGTGTTTGGTAAAAATTTTGGATTGACATTTTACTTCCTCCAAAAGCAAAAAAACAAAAAAGGTCTATTAGGAGAAAGCTCCAACTTGGAGCTTTTGCAAAAACTTTACTGAACTACCAAAAGTTTGTTTTTATTTTAACTAAAATTTCATAGAGACGAAACCCACGATAATACAATAACATAATAAGATAACAAAATAACAACATAATAGTATTGTAATATTATAACATAACAATATTATTATTTTATTATAATGATTTATTATGTTATATTACATCACTATATTACATAACACAACAATATTATTGTATGATATTATATTATATAATAACCATATCATGATAAATATTATAATATAAATAATAATAGTATAATATCTTATCAATAATATTATTATAATATAATATTAAAATATGATATTATAAAAAAAATTATTTTAGTATTACTATTTAAATACTAATCATATCAAATAAATAGTTATAAACTAAGAATATTATACAATAATAATTTTTGATAATATAAGCAATATGCAATGCCCTTTGTTATCATTTTCTTACACTAAAAGCACTTTCTTAGTTTGATTACCAAACAAATGTTAATGTTCCACAATGCTATCACAACGTAATCACCGAACAGCAAACAGCTTTTTATTACCAACAACAACACAACCACCCAAAGCTATAAAATAAAATCTCCACTACCTAAAACAAGGGCTAAGACTTTTCAAGGAAAACCCCTCCTAAATAAAAGCAAAGAAAGTTCTCTTCACTCTTTCCTATAATCTCTTCGACTCTCATAAAATTTTAGTGATCATTTATTCATCAACAAACTTCCATATCTCTCTCCCTCTAATCTTATATGCTCAAAATTCGCATGAGATGATCTCTGAGAAACCAACACTGATAAATTTGTTTTGCATCACAAACAACAAGCTTTATCATCCCTTTGTGATCTTTCATCTTCATATCATTTAGCAGGTTACCCTATCTCATTATGACCAAGGTGATGCCTAACTGTTATACATTCATTATTATGTCAAGGAGACCACTTCATAATTCAACACTAAGATAACGTCTTTAATGTACTAACCTGCACTACCATAATCAATGATGCTATAGTTTTAATGCGACCAACCCACTTAGATGTAGCCATGGCCTTCAACTCTAGGGTTTTCTATGATAACACCACTAATCGTCCAATAGACAAACATGAATTGGATGCCCCTAACAATAAGCATTAGCAAGACATTATACAGAAGTTCCATCAGCCAAACTACATAGAGAAGGCAAAGTGCAACCAAGAAGCAAACTAAATTTAGTTGCTTTCAACTCGGCCCACTTGGCCCAAGTTTGGACCATTCCTAAGCAAGGATTTCTACATCACTAGGTTGCTAAACCCAAATTTTTAAACCAGCTTGAAATTCACACTAAGCCCTTGTTGAATAACAATTTCACATGCCCAACCCAAACTTCTACAAATATGCACAAAAAAAAAAAAAAATATGACATATTAATATGTGGCACAAATATAGTTATAACTATGATAATGATCACTTTGCAAAACACTTCCTTTGTCCAAAATCCAATAAGTCCACCTGAATCACCTCTGCGCCCATTTCTCCACCTCTCTCACCTTTAACCCCTTTCCTCATACCTCCTCCATGTTATACCCTCATCTCTCAGCACCTCAATCACCCATATCTCTGTTCCATGTTCCTTTCACCCCTTCCTCTCAATAGCCACTCACGAGACTACAACCATATTGCTCTTTGATCACGTATATTCCATCTCACTCTCTCTCTCTCTCTCTATCTTTGTTGCTCCTAGTGCCAACTGTCACCATACTTACTTGTGCAATGAATCCCATGTCTCTCCTTCCCCTCTAACCTTAGAATTACACTTGAATTGTCAGATTTGTTGTCTCAGGGTTGATCACCTCAGGCAGGGCTATTCCCAAGCTTGGAATGTTCCACTCTTGACTAAGATCGAACAGAAAAATATAGGAATGAAACCAAAATGGGTTGAGCTTGGGTCACCATGTTGGACCTTGACACTATGCCACGGCCTCGGCCAAACTTGGCCCAACCTAATAATTGTCTCGGGCTAGTTCAAACCCTAACAATTAAACCTTAGACATAAGCACACCACAATGGTTTTGATTTTCTTTTTCGTAGGCATCACATAAGATTTATAAATATGCAGGAAAAGAAATCAGTTCTTTCTAATGGTACATTAGTTGATGTAAAGCATTTACATCAGAAGTCATGTATATGTTGATAAGCAAGGTCTGGAAAAACAGTATCAGGAACAATACCAATTCGGTGTAGCAGAATCGGTACAGTATATCAAGACAGGCTCCCAATACATTTTTCACACTCCTAGTCATGGTAGTTCTGCTAAGTACGGATACATTTAGCTCATATACAAAACTGAACCTCGGTACGATATCAGTACCTTACGCTAAGGTATGGTACAGTCAGCACAACAGACCTATTAAGTATAACAAGATAAGTGGTCTTATAAATTAATGTGCTTATTGATAATTTAAATTTTAAACCAAAAATCACTTCTACTCTTTTTTAATTATTTTACTACAACCCTCATGATACAAAATGTGCATACAGTTTCTATAATATAGTAAGACTTTCAAGTTGCTAAAATTATTAATAATAAAAAAAACATAGTAATGGAATTAAAATCACTCATTACTTTTCAATCTATTTTCAATTTTGTATAGGCATGCATATTTATAAAGAGGTAGAAAAATGCCCAATACTGTTAATTTTTCTCTTACCTGTCATGCATCCCTGATTGGAATAATGCGCGTAGATAATCACTACCAGAATACAATACAATTTTGTGTGCATGCTTGTGTGGTGATGAAGATTGGCACAAAGTACAACTCCAGATCATTCCTTCAGCTGCCCTGGCTTCCAAAATGACATCTCTGTGAACAAGATAAATGGTATGTACTTGAGCTAAAATTCACCATAAGTAAACCCTAATTGTGAGAAATATGATTCATTAAATAACAACTTCCCAAGAATACTTTCATGATGCAACTAACAAGCATGACCTACTTAAAAGACCAAATGAAAGATAAAAACTAAAATGCATGGAGATATATAATTTGGTTATTGACAACCAGAATTTCAAAGTCAGCTAACACAATGTAGCTATCTTCCTTCTACATTATGTTTCATTTATTTTCAGTTGCTCTATCATTCCAATAACTATCAATGCATCAGTATAACGAGACTCACGATAACAAATGTCCAGTTGGTTCCAGTGCCCCATTGAAGATGCAACTGGGACTACTTGTGCCCCATTTTGGCAACTTTCGGTGAAGCATGTCTGATAGAGACCTCAAACCACAACACTTGGCAAGAACTTTTAACGGCTTCACAAGGTCATCATCCACATGAATAAATCCTGTATAAACATATTCCAAGATCTTCTTTAAAGCACCACTATCAACACGATCGGACATTCGAACTTCATGTCTTGATCTTCCCTTATCCTTCCTACTCTCTTGCTCTTTGGAAGATCCATCACCCCAGGTTTTCTCCTTCTGAAAAGATTCTTTAGGAGGTAGCAAATATGGGCACCTAGCTGCAAGAATGGCTCCATGGACTGTAAGAGATTGACCATTTGAGAGTAACAATTCCAAATCAGCAAGTACATCCTCGTGAAGTGCTCTCTCCATCTTTCTGCCAATCTTGCTTGGAAAACCATAAAATCCAAAGAAACTCAAAATGTGTGCACTGTACCATTGAGGACCAGATCCAAAGATGTTACTTGAGATATACTGAAGAATATTAATTAAATCTTGAGATTCACAATGTTCACACATTGTGCAAATAACAATCTCACCGGATGTTAACTTATGGTGATTGCACGAGAGATTGGAGAACTCTATCAACTGAGAAAGTGTCTGGAGACTATAGAATAAAAGAATGTCTTCACCTTCCCAGTCTTCCACATGGCTCCAACAGCATGTTTTTCCATCAGAACTACTACGCAGATGAGAAGCAACACTAGACCTACTAACATGTATATCACTATTTAAGCACATCTTAATAATGCCAGACAATATCTTTATACCTTCACTATTGACAATGAGCTTTTGATACAGAGGTAAAGTTGAATAGCATGCCAAACTCATAAGGTTATTAACAGCACGAAGACTTTCAGACAATAATGAGACTTGTCCAGTAGCATTTAGTTGGAGGGAAGCTAGAATGCACTTCAAATAGGCATCACCAAAAGGTCCCACCATATCTGACAGACAGTGCCTTGCTTGTCGTTGAATGTATTTGGACGATGAAAAGACCATCAGTGAAACTGCCCTTAATACAGGTTCCAACTCAGACGTATAGGAAGATGATGAATTGCAACATTTCTGCATCAAATCTGCAGCCACTGAGCTATATGCAAATCATCCAATCAGCATAATGCACATTTTAACAACATATTTGAAACGAAAGAGGCAGAGATAAAATGCCTATTGGCCATGGTATATTCAAAAACACATTGCAGAAGTAAGGCCAAATATTTACCATGCACAAGAAATAAGAAGATTCAGGTAGCACAAGTTTCCTCGAGCTCTAGGAAGAAAATCTTCTTCATAACGTACCACCAAATTTCCGAGTATATCCCACACATAGGGTCTTGCATTTGTAACATAATCATTTACTCGAGCTATTAACTCTTGCGATGAGGGTGCCAAATGAGTTAGATAAATAGTGCTGCAATTGCCAAGAATAATATTAAGAAGGATTACATGGATATCATGATTCCAAAAACATGAATGATGATTCCCAGCCCAACAAGTTAGTAATGCAGAGCGACATGCTTCCATTACTAAGGCCATCTGATCGGTAGGTATCTTCTTCGAATTTGATGACCTCCATTCACCCATTGCATCAATGATTCCTCTGATAACAGGTTCACAATATGAAGTGGTTACCATAGTGCATCCTTTTGCAGAGCCCTGTAATGAGCAAAAAAACAGATCATAATGCTCTGTAGATCCAAAATTGTCTTAAAAAAAAAAACAAAAAAGCATAATATAAATATAGTGTAAGTTAAACCCATACAGTTAGACGTTGAAGAAGTGTTAAAGCCTTCACTCTAACACTGTAATCACGCATCTTTCCCATGCTTTGCACAACCTGAAAAAGTAGCTCTTTCCTTTCAAGAAGCTTCACTGCCCCATTACCACATAGAGCTGACAGACATTTACAACATTAATTTTACTAAAAATGAAAAGCAATAGACTTGACAAAGAGAAATCACCATGGAATAAATATACCTAGCACAGAGAATAGCTCCAGGACAGAAACTACAACTGATGTATCAGGGTTTGCACAATTATCTCCTAGCTTGGCCAACAACCTAGTGTTATTCCATACATGATATCTAGAGAGAGGCCACCTCCACAGAATGGTCTTGAGAAGAGATGTCATCTCTGTGAAATACTCAGGTGATTGAAATCGATCTTCAGAATCTTGAAATGCAAGGATAAGATTGCCAACTGTGCCAGCTTTCTTCAAAACATTCCAAACTTCCTCGTGACTTTTGCCTCTCACTGGCCCTAGGTTTGTCAGGATGTAGTTCAATGCAACTGCAGATGAGATTGCAACGGGTAATCGACATAATGACAACAAGTGTGATAAAGAAATAATAACCTCCAACATAGGATATTGGCAAATGGATTTCCCTAAGCTCTTAACTAACTGCAGGGTCACATCACCAGCCAGGTTCAACATTCTCTCATTTTCTGCTTGTAGAATCCCTTCCAGAGCTACCAGCATATCAAAAATGGAATCCTGGAAAGATAATGACATGCTCTGAGAACTAAATTACAGAAATAATGGGCCCTACCTTACCATACCGACACTCAGTACACCGACTTGGCACTTATTGACATAGTAACACAGGTATGGAGTTCAATACCGAGACGGCAAACCTTGCATACACATTAACAATTTCGTCTGTTTTTGACTTTTTTTCCTATCATAGCACTTTACACATCTTTCAAATGTTGTTAAGAGATCTTTCATACATTAAAACAAAAATTTAAAGCTATAAACATTGTCACAAATTGAAAATAAGTCATACAAGCATTTGCAATATTGTGCATCATGTCATTTAAGCTAAATACAACATCCTTACACTGCATTAACATCACATTAATGACCGTCCTTGATAAAAAGACAGCAATTGTTTATAAATTTTGGATTGGAGAAACAATAGAGACAGAATAGGGGGGAAAACAGAAGGCATGTGTGTTGAATCATAGTTTGTTGATCGGTGTCATATTAGATTAAAATTCTGAAATCTAAGATACAAACATCATCTTTCCTGACTTTTGGACCTGAAAATGCTTGGATATAATAAAACTTACAGCTTTTCTGATTCAAGAAGCTCCCTAGCATTTAAAGCCACCATTTTGACCCAATTCCAAAAATCTCGAATTTGTTCTTGAGTTAGACTGTTGACCTTCTAATTTTGCTAGGAATTTGAATTTCAGAATATATCTATTGAATTTTAAACAATATTCATGTAAGTAAGAATTGTTTACGAGTTACAAGTGTTGGTGCAAGAGCAGATTCACTGTGGGAAGAGCAGGTCTCTTAATCCTTTTTTCCCCTTATAAGGAAGCAAGTGTGGGGACAAGTTTCTAGGGAGATTCCAGAGTGGGTGAAGCATGCTAAGCAGAAGATTCCTGCTACTAATGTTTACTTTCACCTTTCAATTGCCTGCCTGTTGAGTTAATAGTTATAGGCTGCCCACAGAAATAAAAACCTCCAGCTTCCTCTCCAATGCAACGAAATGGTGACCAAAAAAGTGATCAGAACCTTTTGGCTTTGCACCAATCAGCAAACTGAACCATATCAAAGTAGTATTGTTTGACATAAGGCAGTATAGTACTGGATACCTTGCACTCTGCAGGGTATCCCAGCGATATGCCTTGTGCTGGGCCAAACTCCAATAATCACATGCCTTCATGGATATAAAATTGCTTTTTGACATTCCCTAGTCAATGTAAAGATACTAGCGAGCAGCAAAGGATTCTGTGTTATAGTATTATAAAATTGTATATCTATCACATAACATGCAAAAATGATGACCATCCATCTTGCAGTGTCCCATTAGCACTAGAAGAGACGTTTCCAAATATCTAAACAAAACAGTCACAAATAGTCAAAAGAGAAGAGGAAGAAAAATCTTCATTGTGATGCAGCTAGAAACATATTTTAACTATTGAAGACTCAAAACTTATAATAATGAAGCACATAATCATTCAAAATGATTTATTTCTACTTTAACAAATACAAAAGGCAATCAAGATATTCTCAAGATTATTACAAATTTAGAATTACTCATGAATATATGTCGGGCAAATAATTACACAATTTATTACAAACTACTTGTACTTTCAAGTGAAATCAGGAAGCCAATACTTTTGTCTTGATGCTTTCATCCAACATGCACCTTTGTTCTGGCAAACTGGTTCTAAGCCACTTAGTCTCTAGGCTCACAAGCATGTGAATCCAATCTAGATTAGCTGGTTTAACCCAACATAGTAGAGATATCTCTTTCCTTTAATAATACTCATTTCTTCTTTCTCACTAAGGATATAAAAGGCACCTTCTCTTTTTCCCTCATCTCTACAGCCCCACCACCTCAAGCCTCACACTGGCGGTGAAAATAGACCAGGTAATACCCGGCCAAATTTGTTTCCATACCCAAAACTATATGGATATGGAAATAAATTTCAGCATCTGAGATTAATACCATATATGTATCCATATCCATTAAAAAAACAAAGGATAAAAATATTGATAGACAACTATCGGATGCATGGTTCTATTTCCAATCCTATTTAGGCTTATATAGCTCGCATGAACCTGAAAAGCAAAGAAGCACTAAGATTAGAATCATCTTAACTTGATTTACCTTCTATACAGAGATACCTTTGGTTTGGTGGTTCTAGAGTTTAACTATCCGATTTATATCCATATTGTCAATATCTAATTTGTTTTTGTATTCATTTAATATAAAATATGGATATGATATTTTAGCATCCAATAAATATCCATATCCATACTCATCAACCAAGAATTGATACAAATATAGATCATTGATATCCAATCGATATCTGATCCATTTTCAGCCCTATTTTGAACTGAACATTGGATGAGATGGCTGATTGTTCAGGATCCTCTTGTCCTTGTGCCAATGAAAACATCCATGGATGACATAAATGATCTTTTGCTCTCCCATTCCATCTTGTCTCAAATGCGTTTTCCTTTCTTTCTTCTTCAGTTTCTGATAACCTGTGCCTGCAGGATGCTTCGCTCCTCTGGTCATTTCTTGCTGTCTTGCTTGGATATGTATCAGTTTTATCTTTCCCTTTTCCTATCTCATTTCTCCAGATCATGTCTAGTTGCCCTGCTTTCATCATCACCATTTTAATCCATATTTTCTTGTCCATATTGTCCTTGTTCTGTGATTTTAGGCTTCTATATCCATTTCAACCAAAAGAGAGAGGGATTTTCACCCCGCCCTTACATCTTCTCTTAGGTGTGTTTCCTTCTTTTCTCCTCCCCTTTTTTTTTTTTTTTTTTTTTTGCAAAGAGAAAATTTCAGAGATTTCTCAAACTCCTGCTTGCATTGATATGTTCAAAGTTTGCATCAGTTATTGAGTAATTGTCGATCAACTCGTCTATTTCTTTTCACAAGAATCAATTGATTTGTCATTAAACTTAGCTTTTATATGTGCATAGTTCAAATAGTTTTTGATGATTTAAACTAGACATCAATTTTAACTTATATAAACAATTATACATATAATAAAAGATTCTACAAAATGATAAAATTTGGTAATGCTTAAAATCATGACTACTAATTTTATGCAATTGGTGAAATGCTAAACAGGGTAATGTTGCAAGAACTTCAGGCAGATTCATCCCTATTTGGGCTTTTCTCAGCATGGCTATGGCTCAAAAATCTTATTATGCAGATACAAGATTAGATTTTTTTATCTTTTCTAAACTAATAACACTATAGAACCAGCCTATCTTTCCAGGATTGGTGCATTGACCTAAAAAAATACTGTGCATCTGACATTTTATAAACTTTCTCTGAACCTTTAATGCTTTGGCTGCTTTGGTTAAATACAATTGGGTTAAATAAAGAATGAACTTTATGAAATAGATGCATGACCAGTTTATAATTTATTCGATAAAAAAGAAACATATGAAGAGAAAAGCTTTAAACAGAACTCCTAAAAAGAAATCATATTTCAAGGATTCAATACCATATGTTTCTTGCAATTCCCATTACTTTGTTTCCCATAATTGATTAGGGTGATTCGGCATGCAACCTTATTCTCATTTTTTTGTTTTATGCAATAGTGCAAAAGCAGCAATAATGAGATATTAGTGGAGATTCAGATTTACTGTTTGAATTGGCTTCTGTACTGCAAGAGGCAGTAAGGGTTTTAAGGGATCCAATCTTCTCTTTAGATGAGATAAACAGAAAAATAGCATCACCATTTTCACCGGACAGCACAGGTCAGCATTTATTGATGTCAAATGATGGCATCAGCAAACAAGCTAGAGATGCAAATTGGCATGTTTCAAGGCGCAACTTTATTGGTTTATCAGCAGTTGAGCAGAAGTAAATGCTAGTCAGTCATCAAGTTGCTAAGCAGAAGCAGGTTTGCCGTGCTTCTTGGGCTAGTCTTGATGAGGCTTCAAACCTGGTAAGTTATTGAGTTGTCTCAGATTTGTGCTCTCACCACTCTAAGCTATTCAGAAACAATAATTTTGCTTTTCTTTTGGTTAGTTATAAGTTACATGCAACTATTTTGATCTCCAAAATAGCATAAAATAGCAAAATGCAAATTGTGATGGGTTGACCTTGGAGAAAAGGAGCACTTGGTCTACTAGACATACACCAGATGAAAATAAGGCTTTTACTCTATCCCTATCAACCATTGGCAATATCGTCCTTACGCCGAAAAGCCTTCTTTCTTTCTTTTGGTTGAGATGGGTAACCACTCTACTGTGGATATACCCCCAGAGAATAGAGCCCAAATGATTGGCCGCACCAGTAGCTACCCAAACAGCTGCAGCACTGCATTCTACGCAGCCAAAAAGCAAGTTCAATCGCATACCAAACATGCAAATACTCAATCATCGGTGGTATTCGCAGTTTCATGCCTCATGGGTTAAATCTCCTATCAGATTAATTTGGTTTTTCTTAACATTTCAATAGGAAAAAAACAAACTACAGGTATCCAATAACCAGTATCACAAAATAGGAATTCACAAATTTATGGAAAAAATAACGTGCTGTTGCTGCTTCCTTTTTTTTTTTTTTTTTTTGGGTCGCGCTTCTACTGTACTTGAGTTTTATCATCACTTATATGGGGATATATCATTTATTTTAATTTTCTTAATGCTTCTGGAATCTATTTTAATCCATTTACAAACTTCTATTACAATGTATCAGAACATTTCCTATTTATGATTTCTTACCATGTGCTGAAAGATTGTTGAGCCAGTCCCAAAGAACAACTAACAGATATGAATGTGCCAATGAAGATAGTATGAGTTTTATGGAGGCATGGTCAGACATCAATTTTTTATTCCAGTTGATGTTATTCTACATATGAGGATAAAAAATGACATGATATTCATATGCATGTTATTAAGAGTTTCACACTCTCCCCTTTACAATACCATGTTTATGTTTTACATGACAGTGCTCCGAAATTTCTTTGATCCAGATCTTTCCTATCATTGCAATATAGTAATGGGTCATTACATAAATGACATTACACCAAACGAAGTCATGGGCTCAACATTCATGCCTCTGTAAAGCTAGGTGTCTATTTACAATTTATCTCTCAGCAGATGCCATCTGCAGAGCATTTCATCGTAACCACTCATGTTAGACCACACTTTAAAC
Organism: Elaeis guineensis; assembly: GCF_000442705.2. Taxonomy (NCBI): domain Eukaryota; kingdom Viridiplantae; phylum Streptophyta; class Magnoliopsida; order Arecales; family Arecaceae; genus Elaeis; species Elaeis guineensis. The sequence goes on from NC_026002.2 coordinate 22,743,302, forward strand.
CAATCAACACATATTATGCACCTGTTTGGATAATCTTGTAAAATCCCACTAGATTCATCAGATTCCATACACCCAATTGAAGATAGAGAGGGTGGGATGAAGGATGAGGTGAAGGGTGGGAGGAAGAAGGAGAGGGAGAGGGCAGGAGGTTGGTGGGGGGAGAGGCCCGAACACCGCAAAGAAAAAAGAATAAACACTTGTGGAGGTCTCATTTTTTTCCCTCCACCGGAACGGGCTTCAAGATGTCCTGTTTAAGTGGGTTGGTTCATGCCCTTTATACTTTTATATTGGAAATCCTGTTCCCAATCCCACAAATCCAGCAGGATTATCCAAACAGGACCTAATAGCATAAAATTTTCATGCATGGAAGAAAAATTACATGCTTGAACTTATAATTAATACTCTGTCTTCTTTACCACAATTACAGATGAATGTATCAGGTCATCAAATTCTTTCATACTTTGGAGGATCTTAGAATCAACAAACCTTCTAGTTAAGCTTCAGCTATCGAGTATCGACAGCCTTGTATGGACCATAATGCAGAGTACCATAATTCACCCTTAGCACTGACCACTGGACCAGTCCTTCCTGAAGAATTCCCTCTCCATAACAAAGCTTAGTTTTTGTTTGCTCCCAGGATCAATCAGTCTAGGCAGTCAATCCAGTCCAGCCCACCAGTTAAGTTAGCGGTGGATGGAATCTTCCAGTAATGAATGAAAAGCAGAATGTTTCTTTTCTTTCTTTCTTAATCTTTTTGGAGGGATCGAAAAATTTTTATTTTGTATATTTTTTTTTCTATTGGAAATTCTATACTGTGCCGGCTCAAGCAACAACATAGAGAGCAAAGACAACATATATTTCTAGGAACATGCTTTATAAGTGTATCTTTAAGCAAGAAGCATGAAAAATTGATTTAATCACAAAGAGTCATAAAGGAAGGCAAAATCCATATGCTCATGCATGGAATATGGAGTGTAAACAATAGTGATACCCCAAGGTGAATATGATAGCAATGTCCTTATGCTCAATTAAGAATAGATGAATGCAATCCAGTGTAACTACTATGATTCCAGCAAAAGAATATCTCTAATATTATCTGTACTATTACAACATCAATTTCTTGACATGGGAAAAGTCATGTCCAGGTTAGGATTTCTAGAGATGCAGTTTCTCCTTTTGGGAGGATTTTTCCTTTGGCAGCCTTCAAAAGGATAAACTTTGCATCTTTACCTCCATGATTTTCCTTTTCATTTTTGTCATACTACCTTAGTTTGTCTAGGTTAAAAGTTAACTTGTTCATCAACAACATTATCCTCAGTTTATATTAATTCTTTATGTTTCAAGGTAAATATATGAATTTGGGTGTTCAATTTCATATAGAAGAGCATATCTGTAAAAATCATTGAAAGGATAAAATGATAATAAAGCAGTCATTGGAGGATGTCATCTAATAGCGGAGGTGTACATAGAACTATAAGATTTTGGAAGGACAACCATGCAAGTTTCAGACTTTTGGTAAGTGCTTTTAGTACTTATCACTTTTTGAGGCGAACACAGCAAAGCACTTTTTGACAGGCATGTATGCAAAATCACTTTTCTCCCTCAACAAACAACAGTTTAGCTTCTGCTTCCTCATTGCTCATAAAGGCTCAACCTCTCTCTCTCTCTCTCTCTTATAGACTCTACCATCTAATACTGCCTATTTAAAGGAGGGGGTCAAAAGAAAAGTGTTCTTTTGAAGGGCATAATGTCACTTTAGCCTCTGCTTCTTCTATCTTTTTTAGGGCACATCTCTTCTATCTACAGCTATTTAAGAGGGGAAGGAGGAGAAAAGGAAGGGAAGGGCACCAGCCAAAAGAGGAACTGCATCCATCAAGTTAAACAAACTATAGAATTATATTTAAATCAGGTTGTGGGTCACAGCTGTACAGGCTTCCTTGCGTGTGCATTGCGCATATACGATGCTACTCTGGATATGTCAACCTTAAATAAAAAGTATAGAAGTGCAAACAATCAAAGTTTAAGAACATTTGCTGACCAGCACTTGAAAATGACTCCCATAGTGAGATGATGAAAATCATGATTGAGGCACTTTGCTAGAATACATATTTCAGTTCAAGAGACCAGGAGCAACCTAGTTAGATTCCCCTATAATTAGAAAAATCTAAGCATTTGCACATTAGATTCCCCTGCATGTATGTACGTATGCATTCTATCTTCATGTAAACAACAATCCAATACCACAAGCTGGAAACAGAGGTGCATTTGCACAATTGGATGACAGTAGCTAAAAAAACATTCTTCTTCTTCCCTAGCAGAAATTTACTTTCATAAAAAGACAGGAATACCTTTATAAGAGGATGCTGTAGTAGAGAGAAAGACAAACAATTGATAAATGCAGCCATCGTTTTAAGAGCATGCGCCTGTATTTCAGCATCCATGCACTGCCATTTCCTCATTTTGTTACCACAAAATCTGCCACATGAAAAAAAAAATATGTATATATACATATATGTTCTAAAGTTCCACAAAAAAGATCCTAAAAAAAAAAAAAAAAAAAAATCAGAAACTGCATTATAAATCCATAAGAAATCATCTTAACGCTGGGATCCAAATAAGAAAATTTGAAATAAGGTCGGAGTGGCATCACATTGATCCAATGGTTTATCACAAGATGTCATGTAGAAAGATGTTAAAAGCTTCATTCTTCAATTTTACTTTTGAAGGGCTTCAACTCACTGCTGGAACCAGAGTGATGAATGGCAATTGGCCTCTGTAAATTTATCGATTGCCTTAAGTTCTCACCAGAGTCAACATTTACCACTGACAATCTGCAATTTTTCTTGGGAATTGGGATTACCTCTTCTTATATCTTTACCCATTGGGGCATGTTCCTTAAGTTGGGTTTTCAATGACCCCATGAACCAACCTCGGTGTCACACCATCCACAGTTAGTTTTCCTTTACCTGACCCTATCTGACCCTCAGTTCACTATCTCATGCCATCTCAACTACAACTAATGCAGCCCAAGCTTGAGCCATATCTATATAATCTGTTCATCCTTTCTATCAAAATACAAGTCATGAAAGGCGCTAAATCCTACTGATATACAAAACTAAGATCTGGAAACATAAGAGTTGTCAAATCCTCTATTTTTCTTCCCATCTACCCATATGCATCCCTCTTTCAGAGCTTGTATCGGTCTCTCTCTCTCTCTCTCACGCACACACAAAAAAAAAAGGATCCAAGTATCCAACAATTCTTTAGTATTCAATCACTAAACTTCTTCAAGTCTGAATCAGACATTGTCTCCATGCTTTCTGGCTTATCAAAGGACAACACCCAGACTCAGCTCCAAGACATCTAAAAATTAATATTTCAAAATCGAGCTACATATGAGCATTGGAATTTCAAAACCCAACTAGAATTTTGACATAGAGTATTACAATAATAGATAAACAAACTACAAGTTTCAAGGTGACATGTATAGAAAGAAGGCCCTTCATTGCAAGAAATAGCAATGCACAACTACATATAAAACACTTCATCAACCAGCTGATAAAATAAATATCAACCAGCTATTAAAGTAATCCAACAAAGGCATATAGGGCTGTAGCCTAATGGTTGCACAATGTGTTACATGCACTTGAACATGAGAATCAGGTGCAGGTGCATGTCAGTGTGTTTAGGCTTTTTATTCTCTAAATTCCTCTTGGAGACTCATAACCAGCTACCATTACCATGTCTAAGTAATGCTGCAGGTACTCCGGGTAAGTTGAAGGAGAAAATTACCAAAGGTTGGACCTCTCTTCTATTGGAAATTGTTTGTAAGTGTTTGATATGGGGTAGTTGTTCTGTCATTTCTTAAATGACTGATGGCATTCCCACCATTATTTTCAATAGTAATCATGATAACAATAATAATAGTATTAACAACTATAATAACAACAACAATAACAACAAGCCAATCAAGTTTTGTACAACTCGTTTTGAAATGCCCATGCAGATTGCAAATTATGAAACAAGTAAGAGGAAAAGACAATAGAAAGAGCATAGTACCATTTAGAGAAGTGGTCAGATTTTCATTAGCAAACTAGGGTACAAAATGAGAAAGTTCCTTAGAGATTTTCAGGTTAACCCCCCAAGAAGTGAAGGATTTGATGGTAATTCATTAACTAGTACAGTGGAGCTCTGTCTTAGGGGGGGACCTTGTTTCAGTTCCTGCTCAATATAGCAAATGCATAGAGGTCCTTCCCAATATAGCAAACGAATAGAGGAAATACCAAGTTTAGGAGTGTTAATTAATAAGGATAGAGATTGTATTACTTGGTGAACGAAATTTCATAAATATATAGCGATGTGCTAACTAGTGCAGTTTGAGATCAGACTTCTTCTTTTAAAAGTATAAGACACTAAGAGATGATGGCCGTAATTATTACAGGAAAAAGCCATGGTTTATGTTGTTTCTTATTGAAACTTGTAGCTAGTTACTTCTTCCTTGTTACTTTGGATTTAGTTATAATTTTTGCAATTTTTTGTATTTTTTGCACAGTCAATGTTGTCATCTTGTCTTAATGGAATTTGATGCCATGGTTGTCTTAGGAGACCACTTTGAGCCGTAAGCTATATTTCAAAGTAAGCCCAGAAGAGAAACTTAAGAAACTATCCCAAACAATCTGTAGACATGATTTGACGTATCACTCAGAACAAAGTTAAAACTGAAACTGGCCCAGAATTGATCTAAAACTGGGGAAATTTCAAAGTTCTGGACAAAACTAATTTAGCATGCCAAATGTAATGCGTATATTGGTTGATAGATTTTATTGTTTAAATTTCTTGATTCTTTAATTATTTGGAAGCATTTTATTCAGACTAAACTTAAACAGGTTTTGAGAACATTTAGAATCACTGTTACATTAATTTCTGAAGATATCAAGGATAAATAATTTATTTTGATATGGGTTTGCCTATGCTAGAACTTAAAATTTATATATATATTTTTGAGATAAAGATGGGAAAATATTTCATAAATAAACATTTTTGTTTCATGAACATCTTAATTACCATATATTGAATTCCCAATGATATGGTACACTCTAAACATCTCTTTTTGAGGAAACAACCAAAGTATTGCATCGGAAGGTCCTATATAGTCTAACATATATTGAAAAGATATCAAATATGTTAATCTTGACAAACATTCTTTTTCTTCATTATATCAGTTTTTCTTGATTTTAGTTGTACTTCTGAATCGGTTTATTTTGTGCAACTGAATAGCCAAAACTAGAGAGAAACCACCAAAATTGCATGCTTGCCAAAACCAAAACCTAATTGTTCTAGCCTAAGCCTTTTTTCAAGCTGAGTTTCAAGCCTTAGTCTTGATGATAAAAATTGAGGCGGCATCCATTCGAACAACATGATCTAACCAAGTTCATTGAGGCTTCAGCATCTATGTGAGTTATATAAAAGCTACAAGAAAGGTCCAAGAAATTTATGTGGGCATAAGATTACATAAACTAAAAATAAACAAGGAAAGATGCAACATTATTTCCTATGCAAGCAACCTGTTAAACTTTTGAAGCACAAGGCATGGAATAAGGTCTAAATATTACATAATACAGATATACTGACAAAACAAATCTTGAAAAATAGAATATATTGTGTCTAAGACACACTGTGTCTACAAGTAAATATATATTATTTTTTTCATATACTAATAAAGCACAGCAAGTTTTCAATTTTCATTACAACATAATCCATACTCCATACAATAATATCAAATCCACAAACTCTACCATTTACTTGTTATTCAAATCCATAAATCAAAACGCATGCTCCATAAAGTAACAGCAACATCATAACTCTAAAATTAACGATCCATCATCAAAAGGTCAAGCCCTCTCCCCTCATCTTCAAAGGTATCCATGAAGTATTTCAGAAGTACACAGAACACATCCGAAGTCATTTTTAATTTCAACAATACGATAACCAAAGGTTTGCAACATAGCCTAGCCATATTCAGCGAGTATCTAAATCTGGTGCGCATGAAATTTAAAGTACCTGTAGTTCTTAGGTTTGAATCAATTATACGTATTAGATTTTTTTCGATCTTATAGAAGGATGGTGAAAGAAATATTCTGACATGCAATCAACGTACCAGATGATAAGATACCCCAATCTCATATCAGCAAGTTATCGATAGAAAAGATTATTTTCTTCATCTGAAATTTCTGACAACAAGATATCAAAAACGGATTTATGAGGACATTACTAAGCTAAGCAATCTAACAATCTCAAGAAAAAACTATAATTTTAATCCGCAATAAAAGGGGTTATTCTAAACCCAAAATCCACAGGATTGAATCACTCGAGTGCAAAATTATCCAGATTTAGAAGAACAAGACAAATATATTGTATGTCTGAAGTGAGGGTTTATATGGGACGAATTCCGAATAAAAGGGAAACAAAAGTTCAGCAAAAAAAGTGAAAGAAAAAGGAGACAAGCGCAAACTTGATTCCGAGTGAGAGAGCCTCGTGAAGGCGCCGTTGAAGGATGAGTATGTAATCGCTAAGCTCGCATTTCCTTCCCTTCCCGGCCTTCGAGGAGGAACCCATTTGCCTCAACAGACGCCCAGAGAGAGAGAGAGAGAGGGGCCGACTTAGGACATCCTGTATGACGCCCGCCAATTGGGCCCGCCAGTGAGGCGGTGCCCCTCCCCTGCCAATTAGACGGCAGCTCCAACTCCTTTATTTTTTCCTCTTTTTTTTTTCACTCACCGGCTCGTACCCTCCCCTTGCATCCCACCTCTCTATCCATCTTTTCCTCTCTCAATTTCACTCTCTGTGCACGTGCACGCTTTTTTTTTTTTTTACATGTAAATGTGGGATGAGCTCTACGGATCCACCGTCTGAAATTTGCCATCTGCCTTATCCTTGTACAGCCATCATTTGCCGCACCGAAATGGCAATTAGTATGGAGCAATAGATGGGCCAATAGAATAAATTACAGAGATAAAAATGTAGTTTTCAATACAAAAAAGGAAATTACAAGGAGAAGAGTATATTTTAGATAACTTTTGAGCAGAATTGGACATTCTAAACCATTAACAGTCTAAACCTAGTCTGATCATTTAGACCTACTTTGAGCACAAGGTTGTGCCCAATCAAGAGTCCAAGTCTTTGATGGGCCAAGCTTGTACAACTCCTTAACTTTTAACCCATGTTGACCAGTTTTATAGCATCCGGTCCACAAGCAAATACCTATTGAATTTCTGATCACTGGAGAACAAAAAAGGCTTCCATATTTCTTCATCCGGATGACGATAACAGAGAATACAATAGCGGGGGGCGAGCTTGAACTGGAACTTGATGGAGTTGATACTTTCCACCTCCCCCTCTACTCGATTGACCAAGCCAGCGTCATCTACCATCTATGGTGAGCGATGGCGACTAACCCCCGCACCCCTCTGTCATTGCCAACGTCGACTGCTTCTTCGGTGCCAACCTCTGCAACTGCCCTAATGGGCGACCAAACTTCGTGATTTAGGACGTTGACCCCTGGACCGTAGATTTCATGGAGATCGTTGTGATGTCGGACGACCTCCTTGCCTCCCTTTTCAACACCAATGACGACGATGATAAATTTGCGAGTTCAAGTTTGTCGGCTTGGTTGGCCTCAAGTTTGTGTTTTGATGGGTTATTTTTTTGTTTTGAAGGCCATGGAGGTGCTGTCGATGATGGGGTCGGCATCCTGGTCACACTCCCTTACGGGTTCTTCCAGAAGGCATGTCCACCTAAATTTGGTTTCAAGGGATCTTTGTTCTTTTTTTGATAGAAAAAAGGGCTTTTGTTCAGGTTAGGAATGCGATATCATTTTCTTATTTTTTTTATCTGTCTCTTTTTGACTCTCTGTTTCATAGCTGGTGGATATCTCTCTTAGTCTACTCTATTTTTGAGGTTTAAATTGCTACCACTAGAGAAATTTGCGGTCGGATGTTCTTCTTGCCGCAAGATAAATGCTGATGCAACAAAGCCAAATATGAGTTCATCGAGGTAATCTTGGAATTGAAATGACAATTTATAGAAAGGAAATCAGAAGATAAGTCGCAATTCCTTTTGATTTGTTTGTTGTAAGATGTTACAATTTACAAAAGGATGATTCTGGTAATTTCCTTAGGGGATGGCATCCAACTTCTTCCACTATCTCCCTCTCTCTCTCACTCTATGTCTAGGAGCAAAGTGTGGCTTTCTACCTTGGAATGACATGGCGGTCTAACTCGCTAGGAAAAAATTGGTATTAATCATATTGTCTTGGTCCACTTGAGTTTTGGAGGAAATAAAAAGATGAAGCAAGGGGGTAGTGTTCTGAGCTCTTCTAAGATTAATTATTAAATTGAAGGATTGGGGTATCACATGGCATTTGGTAGCTTTTTACTTTTTTATTTTAATTATATAAAAAGAGGGATTGACTATATTTAGGTTACTTTAATGCGTCGACAACAAATATATTAGCTACGTGCTGTAGTATATTAACTATGTATTGTGGTATATTAAGTATGTGTGATGATACATTAAGTATGTACACATATCTAGTAACTATACCTTATGGTATATTAAAATTTTATTGTGGCATATTAAGTGTGCATTGTGATATATTAACTATATAATGTGGTTTATTAAATTGTGATATATTAACTATATTGTGGATTATTAAGTGTGTATGGTGATACATTAAGTATGTTCAATGGTATATTAAATGTGTACTCAACTATATTAACTGTGTGCTATAGTATATTAAGTGTACTAGGATATATTAATTGTGTATTGTCATATATTATATATAGTGGTATATTAAGTGTATACATATATCTAGCAACTATGTATTATAGTATATTAACTATGCATTGTGATATGTTAAGAGTGCCCTGTGGTATATTAACCATGTATTATGGTATATTAAGTATATACAATGATATACTATGTACTAGGATATATTATATATATACTATGATATATTAAATATGTACTATATTATATTAACTACATACCATATTATATTATATATGTATTATGTTAATTAACCGCATATCATATTATATAAGAAGAAAGATGTTTCCCTTATTAAGAAATAAAAACACAAGATTATAGGATCTAAAAACTCCGACATACAAACTAGATATATAACACTAGATAGGGAGAACTATAATACAGCTATAATTATGTAAATAGTAGGTGACCTAAAATACTCCCCACTAAAGGAAAGATAAGATCTACCAATCATTAGCCAGCAATAGGTGGGATAGAAGACTTGGCATCCAATTGTAACTTTATAGATCTCCTACCGTTATTCAAATTGAATCTTGAAGATTGCCTCCATCATCTTAAAAAAGTCACACCTGCTACATCTGCCAATAAAATAGCTGTAAAATCTGACATATGATGGGTAGAAGATTGGAGATAAATTTCACTCAGCATTGCCTTATTAGCCATATAATCTACAACATAATTAGCTTGATGATAAATATGTTTGACAACAAAAACTTGACACACCCTCCTCCATGCCATAATATCTTTGAAAATGGGTTGATTCTTTATCCTGCTAACATAATTGCCATTAATAATATCATATTCCTGATCCGAGAGTGCAAGTTAGGAGTCATGGCAATCACCACATACTTATAGAATATATTTTCACCAAGCATACATCTCATCATGATATCAAATACATCATAATAGAATAATTTATATAACTAAAAGTCAAAATTTCATTAACTAACAAATCTAACTGATAAATAAAATTCAAAAATCTTACATCCATTGAATCTCAAATAATAGTTCAATAGAATATAGTAATAAATTCAAATCTAAATTATGTTGATACTGTCAAATTCACTTTTAATTTCACTCCCAAAGTAGTACACACATCCGCAACTAAATATTTGAATCTGAAAAAGAAAAAGAAAATAACGAGCTTGACAGTCTAGTAAGTAATGAATATCTTGACTAAATAATTCATATGATAATATAGGATGCAATATTCAAAATATAATTTATTATTAATCAATACACAAATATGATCTAATTCATTTTTAAAAATATGAATTCAATAATATCAGTATCTTTTAAATATTCATATATATATATATATATATATATATATATATATATATATATATATATATATATTCATATATCTGATTTTGAAATCAATCATCTTCAGTAATTGATTCAAAATAAATTTCATTTAACTCATCAATTTTTAATTATAACTATATTTATATCATGTGGTTGGACCAGAATATCATATTTATATCATATGATCGGATCAAAATATTATACTTATATCCTATAGTTGGGCTAAAATACTAGACCTATACCCTATGGTGGAACTAAAATACCATATTTATATCTTATGGTTAGACCAGAAATAGAATCATGAGCTTAGCAATAATCAAAGTGCCAATATATAAATCTTAATTGTTAGGATTCAAAACATAGTTAGACTAAGAGTCTAAATCTAATTCATATCAAAAAAATTTTCATATGCTAATGCATATTTCATAATCAAATCAAAATATGTATATATAATTTCAGGTCAATAAACAATTACAGTGATAGTATAAGAAATATAACTTCAAAATTTCATATCAATTTTTATTCAAAATATATTTTCATAAGATTTATAAATCACATATAAATTTATTAAGAATTTATTTAATATTTAAAATAATATTATATAAATAAAAAATTCAGAGAAGGTGAATCATTACTCACCTTATGAGCAAAATCAATTGTTCCATCTAATTAATTCTGAGAATCTCTCTTAAAGTCCATTACCACTATATCAGAAGTCTGTGTATCTTATTGCATAAGAGCATAAATCCTTCTTTGGATCCAAATTTTTAGATTTTCATCCTTATTTTGTTTAGCTATTAGGACAGACTGAGTCTCAGTTCTTTGAGGACACTCAACTTTTTTGTGATCTATCTTACCATATTTAAAGTAAGCACCAATGATCCAACGGCATTTATTATTAGCATGAACTTTACCACATCTAGAATATTGACATTATCAGTTGGCCTAGATTTGTTACATACTGATCTCTTATTCGAACTCCTAGTATGTTTACTATTCTGTCCTTGAGATTCATTCGATCATTTTTTATTTCTTTTCCTTTCTACACATTCTTCATTGACTTTCTTTTCAAGTATTAATACTTTATTCACCACATCTACATAAATAATTAATTTATATGCCACCACTTACTTTCTAATTTCTATTCTCAGATCCATCTCAAATTATACGCTCAGTCACGTTCCTCCGTGATCAATCTTAGAATAAATTTGGCAAGCTCCATAAATTTAGCCTCTTACTTTGCAACTGTCATATTTCTTAATTTGTCTCAGATAAATAAATTTATGTTCTTTCTGAATCCTTATACTCTGAGAAAAATACTGATTACAAAATATCCTTCACAATCTCTTTCAGGTGAGTTGCTTTCCATCTTCTTCATATTTATATTCCAGTCTCTACCACCAATTAACGCTTCACCTTGTAACAAATAAACTGCATAATAAATTTTTTTCATCTATTAGTTCTAGAATTATTTTTGATGATGTCAAAGATGTTTGAGTACTAATTATATTTATTAATGATATTTTTAGGAGCAATTATAGGATTTCTCAACGTGTTCAGTTGGTTTACCTAAAAAAAAGGTCCTCTCAAAAAAATTTATATTTTCAAGTTAAAGATCTTTGGTTGGAAGCAAAAAAACTAAGTTTTCAAAGAAAAGTCTAGTTTAGAAGTACTTTTTAACAAACCTACATATGCACAAATTAAGTTTAAGATGCCAGTCTAGTCTAAAAAAAAATTAATCAAGAAAAGTTATCTAAACTATTTTGTACCACGCTTGGCATGTCGCTGAGTCGATCAATTGAGGAGCTTAACCGACCTAGTCCCAGTCTGAAGAAAAGAAAAAAATCAAGAAAAATTTGAGAAACTTCCATTGGAGGCTTTTTTCTCACTGGAGTCGATATACAAAGAATTTCTCCCCATAACCCAACTCAAATATTATAGACCACAGGGTGTAAACCCATATTGGACCCAAAATTAGGAGGCCTAGTTACTTTCAAACAAGCCCAGGCTTTAGATTGGATCGGATGTCAAAGACCACTTTTTAAATCATTTCCTCGACTTGGGCATGTCCTTCCAATGTGATCAGGGATATCTCAATGCAATTCACATCTATTTAGAATGAGGGATGGCTATGGATTGACTGGCCAAAGGAGTGGTAATTGGTTGGTCGGCTGATACCCGTATCCACCCTATAATTAAAATTTACGTACCTATATCCATCCTATACCTATCTCAGGTTAGATGGGGTAAAGTAGATGGTATGGATCGGATCAGTTCTGATAGATAAAACGAATTGAGTCGGGACAAATAAGAAATTCATCATACAAATATTTTAAAATAATTATAACTTGAAAGAGGAAATTTAGATTGAGGTTATTTCAGATTGATTTGAGATTGAGCATACTATTATCTATATTCGTTTCGAACCTACTTTAAGTATTTGATGCGGATTCCATATTTGCCTAGATTTTAATCTGATCAGATAAAAAATCCACTCCATTGGGATTGAGTCAAATCGGATATTTGATGGATCGACTGCAATTATCATTCTTATTATAATTCATCTCTTGGGAGCCAGTAGCACACCCAAGATTCTCACACACAAGATGATTAGTGATCAAACTTTGGAGTTTGGCTTTGTCCATTAGCGAATCTCTCTACTACATTTCCGGCTGCTACTTCTCTCATTGTAGATAAATATACTCCAAGTTTGCTTTTTATTTTGAGAGAGAGAGAAAGAGAGAAAGTGTGTGTGAATTACCCCAAATTAGTATGGTATTCATAAAGCAAAAAGAATTATGTAAAAAATGAATTAGAGATTGAATCCACCGAAGCAAGCATGGATTTGTGTTTAAAGAGTCAACATAAAAGTACAATCGCATAAGGCTCAAGCTTGTGAAGATCAATGGTATAGAGATACATTTCAATAGATAGCAAACAATCTTGGAAACTACGTTTCCTAAATGTACTTTAGATATGCAGTTAGTTGCGTTCCTAAATGTTTTCTTTTAAGAAAGGGTTAAGACTCCATCCAACGTTCTTAATATCGCTAGTACTTAAAAGTCTTAAACAATATACCCATAAGACATCTCAAAAAAATAAAGTTATTAACAACCTTAGGATAGGCTAGTGATTATACATCGGGCATGAGCATATAGGACCTCTCCACGGCCTCTACAGTGAGATTAACTTCAAGTCGAGGGCTGGATGAGGGATTCTATGGATAGCAATATTTTTAAAATCGGATCAACCAACGGATCAGCAAGCTATCCGATTTTAAATATTTGAAATTATTCCACCAAATGTCCTCAAACCACTCTCATCCCAGCTTCGTCCATTCTTGCAACCTTGCTCGGAACTGCTTGTTTTTAACTAAAAAATTATTTTATTCTATAACAAATTTTTTATGCACCACATGCAGTGTAGAAAATCTGATATAGAGTATACCGTCTCATCCAATTGATCCACGTAACCACTATCTTTTAATACGTATTTAATACATTTAGATCGATTTTTTCATTTAAAAATTTTATATGATAAAAATATTTCTGTTTTTCGAAGAGAATTATGATATCCTGTGACATAATATATTCCAGAATATCATAATATGATCTAAAATATTATAATATGAAAAAAATATTTTTATTTAATTATTTTTTAATATATATTTAATATCTACAGATCAATATTTTATTTAAAAATTTTGAATGATAAAAATATTTTTTATTTTTTTAAAAAATTATGACATTCTATACATATTATGAATATACAATATCGTAATATAAATATAAAATATTATAAATTTTAAAATATAAAAATATTTTTATTATATAAAATTTTTAAATAAAAATTTAATATATATATTTAATATATATTAAAAAATAATAACTATGTGTGAACGAAGGCGGTGCACTCCACGTGAAATTTTAGACACCGCCCGCGGTGCACAGAAAATTTTGCTTTATTCCATTCCATCGCGATATGTCGGGTTAACGCCCGTCGGCCACCCCGCCATTCCCACATTCATCCATCAGCTACCTTATAGTAAACAGCAATCATGCTCCCTTACTGACGTATCAAGTCTTTTCTCATATTCCACCAATCATAAATTAACAGGCTATCACATCAGGCTGCTTGCTACATAACACAAGGTTGCTGGGCAATTGAGCTTAGGATCTGGGTCCCACATTTAACCCAAGGTTTCCGCGATGCGTTCTACTAACCCAAGAGTGAAGTTCACACATCACTAATGCGGCCTCCGGCTTTTGTCCGAGCCTATTTAAAATTTAATATTTTCCGTGCCCAAATGTGGCTTTCTTCTCCTGCTCAGGCTCAGCTCACGTGACGGTAAGTTCCCGAATGCAGCTTGGTCAAAAGGGAAACTTCGTGGAAGCTTCCCTTTCTACCGCCTACTTTCCTATAGCTTGCGTTTATAAGCCATGCGCGCACCATCCCCTTTCTCCGCAATCCATGCACGCACCATTCCCTTTCTCCATCCACAATCCAACTTGCCTATAGTATTACAACGAGAACGAGCAAAATGGATGCCCTGGAGATCCGAAACGCTGGCGAGCTCGATGGCCGTCGAGAATTAATGAATCAATTCCAGAAGTTTTGGGCCAAGGTTGGATTCCTTACCACGGTTTTCTCGGCAAGCGGGATCCTCGGGACTTCTTCTGTGGACAACGGGATCGTTTCCACCATGCAACTCTTCTTGTTATACATGCAATTGGTGCTGGGATCGGGGTTTGTTCTACTCTCGGTGATGCTTCCTCTAGCTGCGGGCATGATCAGGCCTGCCACGTTGGTGGCGCGTGCCCTGTCCTGCTTCTTCTTTGGAGGTCATGATGAGGAACTTTTCCTTTAGCCTAAGAGTCTTTTGTTATGCTGTTCTCTCCCTGATCTGGTCTGTTGTAGATCTCTACGATCATAATTATCTTGGATTTACGTGTGGTCTATGTGTTCAGTGCTTAAGTTTGATGTCTTATGCGTGTTTTGTTTTTCACGTTCGATAACTGAACTGATATATGCGATCCTTTTCTATTTCCTCTATATATGATCGAAACTGTATAAGAAGTTATGTACCAAAAAATGCATAAGTTTGATGAGTGTGCTTTGATTATAGGTTTATTAATTTCTTGGGTCCTTATTTTCTTTTGCCTGCCAAATATAATATCACTTCTGCCATCACTTTCATCTTTGAAACTAAAGATATTTTTTGGACTTTTAGCGATAAAAATTAATTTCCATCACTAATAATTATTTATTTGTGATGAAATAAAAATTTTCGTCTTTAATAATTTTTATTAAAAAAATAATTTTTTTCCTTTAAAATTTTTTTCTCTAAAAAATTAATAAAAAATTATTTACGATAAAATTTTAATTTGTGTCGCTAATAATTATTATTAGCATTGGAAAAGTTTATTCCATCGCTAATAATTCTTACCAAAAAATAAAGTTTTTCTTTAAAATTTTTCTCTCTAAAAAAATTAACAAAAAAATTTGAAAAAAAAACTTATGATGAAAAATAATTTAAGTATTTTACGACTGATTTTTTGGTTGTAAATTTTTTTATATGTTACAACTAAAAAATCAATTGCAAATATATTTTACAACCGAACATAATTTTTTTTATTTTTTTTAAAATATGATATAATTTTAAAATTTAAAGTCTATCTTCACCATTCATTATCTAAATAATTATCATTAGAATATAATCATAAAAGATCGCCTCGATCTTTATACCCAAGCTATGTCGATCAATAAAATTCGATTTCAATGGTCACGAATGGCTGCATGATGATTTGATAGATAAAGATTATCGATAAATTTAAAAATTTATAACGATGATATTTGTAGTGCACTATCAAAATTTTACTTCAATCGGACATCATTATCATGATCAATTTAGCACGGAATAATTTAGACCGTTAAATAAAAAATGAATGATCAAAAAATCAAAAGACATCCAATTATAAAGTAATTTTTTTAGATAAATAATCTTTGCTGCTACTTTGATTATTTGTATGATAGTAATCAAAAAATTCAAACCGTACATATATAAACTATCCAAAACTATATGTCTCTTCATACACATTCTTAAAGTCCTTAAGTAATTATACTTATATGCCTTTGTAAGATTTACTTAACGTGAATGGTTCATATACACAAGATTTGAATTTTACGATCACTACTATACCGATTATTAAAGTAGTAGCAAAGATCATTCATCTAAAAAATCATCTTATAATCAAATGTCGTTGGGCCTTTTGATTACTAATTTTTTATTTAACGGTATAAATTATTTCATACCAAATTGATCATGATAATGATATTCGATTGAAGTAAAATTTTGATACTATGCTACAAATATCATCGAGATCATCGTTACTAATTTTCGGATCTATCGATGGTCTCTATCTATCAGATCATCATGCAATCGTTCGTGATCATTGAAATAAACGATACTCTAACGATAATTATTTAGATAATAAACAGTAAAGATAAACTTTAAATTTTAAAATTATATCATATTTAAAAAAAATAAAAAAATTATATTCGATTGTAAAATATATTTATAACCAATTTTTTGATTATAAAATATATAAAAAATTATGATCAAAAAATCAATGATAAAATGCTTAAATTATTTTTCATTGCAAATAATTTTTTTAAATTTTTTTGTTAATTTTTTTTGGAGAAATAAATTTTAGAGAAAAAAAATTTATTTTTTGATGAAAATTATTAGCGACGGAATAATCTTTTTCATTGCTAATAATAACTATTAGTAATGTAAATTAAAATTTTATTGTAAATATTTTTTTAATTTTTTTATTAATTTTGTTTAAAGAAAAAAATTTAGAAGAAAAAAAAAATTTTTGACAAGAATTTTTAAATTTGCTGATTATTTGCTTTACATAGCAAATAATAAAGTATTTATGATAGAAAAATAATTTCATCACAAATACTTATATATTTACGACGAAAAATTTTCATCATAAATAAGATAGCATTTATTTATTTTTAAAATTTTTTATTTTTTATAGATTATTGATGATTAAAATTTTTATCGTAAATAATAAATTATTTATGATGTAAATTTAATTTTCATCGCAAATATTTACTATATATGATGAAAATTATCCATCTTTGTGCACATTTTTTCTACTCTCTTACATAAGCATTCAACATTTAGAAATAATTTGTTCACGCGTCCAAGCAAGCCCAATCTATTGAAGCCAAAGAAATTCCCTCATCGACCTAAAAGCCGATCATAAATGTTTATTATTTACGATAAAATTTTTTCATCATACATAATTATATTTTACAGATTATTTGTGACGAAAAATTTTCATCACAAATAATCAATATTTATGATGAAAATTAAATTTACGTCATAAATAATTATTATTTACGACGTAAATATTTCATCGTAAATAAGATGGTATTTATTTAGTTCTAAAAATTTTAATTTTTCATCGATTATTTGTGACGGAATTGTTTCGTCATAAATAATAGATTATTTATGATGAAAATTATTTTTTGATCATAAATACTTCATTATTTATGACGTAAAATTTTCATCGTTAATAATTAAATATTTATTTATTTTTAAAAAAAATTATTTTTCGTCGATTATTTATGATGAAAAATTTTTATCATAAATAATATAATAATTGTGATGCAATTCTTAATTTTATCATAAATATTTAATTATTTATGATAAAATTTTTATTACGTCATAAATAATTGATTATTTATGAAGGAATCATTATTCCTTCATAAATATTTTTGTTTGTGATAAAAATATTTATATCATAAATAATTATATTATAAAAATTTTATTTTCTCATATTAAATCTCAGTCTGAAAGAAAAAAAGAAATCAAGAAAATTCTGAGAAACTTCCATCGGAGGCTTTTTTTTTTTTTTTTTCCTCCACCGGAGTCGGTTTACAAAGAATTTCTCTCCATAACACAACTCAAATGCTAGACCACAAGGTGTAAACCCATCTTGGGCCCAAAAATTAGGAGGCCTAGTTGCTTTCAAACATGCCCACGCTTTAGATTGGATCGGATGTCAAAGACCACTTTTTAAATCGTTTCCTCGGCTTGGGCACGTCCTTCTAATGTGATCAGGGATATCTCAATGCAATTCACATCTATTTGGGATTAGAGATGGCAATGGATCAGTCCGCCAAAAAATTGACAATTGGTTGGTCGGCTAATACCCATATCCATTCTATAATTAAAATTCACATATCCATATCCATCCTACACCTATCTCAGAATGGATGGGGTGAAATAGATGGTATGGATCGGATCGGTTCTGATAGATAAAACGAATTACGTTGGGATGAATAAGAAATTCATCATATAAATATTTTAAAATAATTATAATTTGAAAGAGAAAATTTAGATTGAGGTTATTTTAGATTGATTTGAGATTGAGCATACCATTTTCTATATCTGATCCGAATCTACTTCAGGTATTTGATGCAGATTCTATATTTGCCTAGATTTTAATCGGATTGGATAAAAAATCTACTCCATTCGAATTGAGTCAAATCGGATATTTGGTGGATCGACTGCAATTATCATTCCTATTATAATTCGTCTCTTGGGAGCCAGTAGCACACTCAAGATTCTCACACACAAGATGATTAGTGATCAAACTTTGGAGTTTAGCTTTATCCATTAGTGAATCTCTCTACTACATTTCCGACTGCTACTTCTCCCATTGTAGATAAATATACTCCTCCAAGTTTGCATTTTATTTTGAAAAAGAGAGTGTGTGAGTGTATGTGCGTGAATTACCACAAATTAGTATGGTATTTATGAAGTAATAAGAATTATATAAAAAATGAATTAGAGATTGAATCCACCGAAGCAAGCATGATTTTGTGGATTTACATGTGTTTAAAGAGTCAACATAAAAGTACAATCGCATAAGGCTCAAGCTTGTGAAGATCAATGGTATAGAGATATATTACAATAGATAGCAAACAATCTTGGAAAGTACGTTTCCTAAATGTACTTTAGATATGCATTTAGTTGTGTTCCTAAATTTTTTCTCTTAAGAAAGGATTAAGACCCCATCCAACATTCTTAATACCGCTAGTACTTAAAAGTCTGAAACAATATACCCATGAGACATCTCAAAAAAATATAGTAACAAACCTTAGGATAGGCTAATGATTATATATCGGGCATGAGCATATAGGACCTCTCCACGGCCTCTGCAGTGAGATTAACTCCAAGTCGAGGGCTGGATGAGGGATTCTATTGATAGCAATATTTTTAAAATAGGATCAACCAACAAACCAGCAAGCTATCCGATTTTAAATATTTAAAATTATTCCACCAAATGTCCTCAAACCACTCTCATCCCAGCTTGGCCTACTCTTGCAACCTTGTCCAGAGCTACTTGTTTTCAACTAGAAAATTATTTTATTTTATAAAAATTTTTTTGTGCACCATGTGTGGTGTAGAAAATTTGATATAGAATACATCATTTCGTACGATTGATTCATATAATAACTATTTTTTAATACATATTTAATATTTATATATTAATTTTTTTATTTAAAAATTTTGTATAACGAAAATATTCTTCTTCTTTAGAAAAAATTATGACATCTGGTGGCGTAATGTAGCTCAGAATGTCATAAGATGGTCTAAGATATCATAATATAAGAAGGATATTTTTATCCTATTATTTTTTAATACTCATTTAATATCTGCAGATCAATTTTTTTCATTGAAAAATTTTGGATGATGAAAATTTTTTTATTTTTTTAAAAAAATTATGACATTTCAAATATATTATGTATATACAGAATGTTATAATATGAACATAAAATATTATAATTTTTTTAAAAAATAAAAATATTTTTATTATATAAAATTTTTAAATAACAAAATATTTTA
The DNA here is from genome assembly GCF_000442705.2 of Elaeis guineensis. Classification (NCBI taxonomy): domain Eukaryota; kingdom Viridiplantae; phylum Streptophyta; class Magnoliopsida; order Arecales; family Arecaceae; genus Elaeis; species Elaeis guineensis. Next base: position 22,763,364 of record NC_026002.2, read on the forward strand.
TAAATATTAATTATATATTAAAAAATAATAACTATAGATTTGATGGAACGGGTGTACTCCACGTTAAATTTTCAGAATTCCCCTTTATTCCATTCCATCATGATGTTTCGGGTCTTACGCCCGTTGGCCACCCCGCCATTCCCACGTTCATCCATCGGCCACCCCACTTACCTTATCCTAAACAGCCACATGCTCCCTTACTGACGTCTCAAGTCCTTTCTCATCTTCCACCAATCATAAATTAACACGCTATCACATCAGGCTGCTTGCCTAACACAAGATTGCTGAGCAATTGAGCTTAGGATCTGGGTCCCACATTTAACACAAGGTTTCCGCGATGCGTTCTTCTAACCCAAGAGTGAAGTTCACACATCACTGATGTGGCCTCCGGTTTTTGTCCGAGCCTACTTAAACTTTTAATATTTTCCGTGCCCAAATGTGGGTTTCTTCTCCTGCTTAGTTCAGTTCACGTGACGGGAAGTTCCTGAATGCAGCTTGGTTAAAAGGGAAACTTCGTGGAAGCTTCCCTTTCCACCACCTACTTTCCTATAGCTTGCGTTTACAAGGCCATGCGCGCACCATCCCCTTTCTCCACAATCCATGCACGCACCATCCCCTTTCTCCACAATCCAACTTGCCTATAGTATTACAACGAGAACGAGCAAAATGGATGCCCTAGAGATCCGAAACGCTGGCGAGCTCGATGGCCGTCGAGAAATGAATCAATTCCAGAAGTTTTGGGCCAAGGTTGGGTTCCTTACCATGGTTTTCTCGGCCAGCGGGATCCTCTGGACTTCTTCTGTGGACAACGGGATCGTTTCCACCATGCATCTCTTCTTGTTATACATGCAATTGGTGCTGGGATCGGGGTTGGTTCTACTCTCGGTGATGCTTCCTCTAGCTGCGGGCATGATCAGGCCTGCCACGTTGGTGGCGCGTGCCCTGTCCTGCTTCTTCTTTGGAGGTCATGATGAGGAACTTTTCCTTTAGCCTAAGAGTCTTTTGTGATGCTGTTCTCTCCCTGATCTGGTCTGTTGTAGATCTCTATGATCATAATTATCTTGGATTTACGTGTGGTCTATGTGTTGCTTAAGTTTCATGTCTTATGCGTGTTTTGTTTTTCACGTTCGATAACTGAACTGATATATGCGATCCTTTTCTATTTCCTCTATATATGATCGAAACTGTATGAGAAGTTATGTACCAAAAAATGCATAAGTTTGATGAGTGTGCCTTGATTATAGGTTTATTAATTTCTTGGGTCCTTATTTTCTTTTGCCTGTCAAATATAATATCACTTCTGCCATCATTTTCATCTTTGAAACTAAGGCTATTCACAAGCCGAAGGGAAGTGGTTATATATATTGAAACTCAGATCATTCCAGTGTTATATACTGGCAAATAAGCATGTATTGATTAGGAGGTACCTCAGAAGTTGAAGCACAGAAAGGAGAGTTATGACACACTGCATGTTCACTTGCAACGAAAGAGGGCACATCCCTTCTACATGGATGAATGTTCAGGTGGAGGCCACAATCACGAAGAACTGAGAGGTGATATCGGCAAAAAAGAAAACAAAAAAGAAAAAAAGAAAGCAAGTCAAAAAGAGACGGCTAAAAGCCAACGAAGTGCAACCTCATGGCCGGCCCAAGATTATTACGAAGGCCGACCCCAATAAAACTGTTAAGTAGTACCAAATTTTTAGGAAGACGACCAGAGTTATTTAGGACTAGATCAGGACTTATAAATGTGTACGATAAATTAAAATGCTGCCCCATTTAGGCCTGGCTTAACCCCTCATAAAACACTGTCTATGTTTAGCTCAGGCTTCAGGCCAACCCGGTCCATTTACCCCCTAACAATGGCTTGCCAACGTTTCTTTTCTTCTCGGCTTGCTTCAGATTATGCTACATCATGAAGGCATCTCTTGGGTTTGTGTATGGATATCATGTGGTTCCTGTCGCATGCACCCACGGACTGGAACACCTTAGTTGATGGGACACGTACCGGCATATGGAATTAATCCTTTCCTTAGGCAGCGTCAACAGCAGAACAGGTGCCAAAAAAAAGTGCTATTATGCCTGAGGTCCAAACTTCAATTTCTTTTTCTTCGTTGATCAAAAGAGTTTCGAAATCATCAACATGTTATGCTTCTTTCACTAGTAGTGGGATGCCAATTGGATGCATTTTAACCACAAGTTGTCAAACGATACAAACCACACAAATTTTTTTCAGCCTCGTGTAAGCTCTACGTCTAGCCGAGGAAGAGATTAGCTCATTATAAACAAACCAAACCGCTAATGATAGGCGAAAATCGGGGGAAAAAGACAAGAAACAAGAGGAAAGAAAAGAAAAAAGTTGTAGTTCCAAATTGAAAATTAATAAAAACTCGTACTGCTCTAATGCATGGTAGTTTACTTTGGTATTTCTCTTTTGTCTCTTCTTCACGAAGAATGTTCATGTTTCGAATCTCATGGAGCTAAGCTTGGATGCACCTTTTCTCATAATGGCACAAGTTTATGTCAGTCTAGTGGCACACGTAAAGGTAGTTCATGTCAATCAGGATTGTTTTTTTTGATCAACATGTCAATCAGGATTGTGTTTTGCAATCTGATGTGCTCTAATAATAACAGTCAAAGTAGATATGCAATCTCTGGTCAAAACATTCCAAATATGTCACCTAATGCGGTCATCAAAGCAGAAAGCTTTAAGCTAGAAGGCAATTGCTATTCTAAACTCTTATATAAAATATTGTAATAGCATCTAAAATGGAAAAGATATACGCTTCTAAAATTTTTAAAAGTCTACCATCTGTTCAGCAAGAAAATCTTTAAGATAAAGCCACCTATCAATCTTCTCTTATAAAATTCCATATATGAGCATTTTGAAAAATTAAGAACCTCCAGATACCTTTATCTTCTGTACTGCATAGATTGAAGATATACCTATTTAGACTAATAAATCGAACTATAATTTCTAAATAGAACTATAATTGAAAGACTTCTAAAACTTATGTGCTATAATATAAAATTAAACTGATCTTTTTTTCTAGGATTGCAAGTAGAATTGCAAGGTGTACATTATAGAATGTCATCTATTCAACAAAAGTTTTTAAGAAAAGGGATCTTTTAAAAGAATGCCAAATGTTAAATGGATTAAAAAACTAATAAGAAGCTCCAGCTTCTTCGTCTTCTTCAATTTTTTTCTCTTTATCTTCAAAATAAACTTTTGTTATTAATGACAAAAAGGAATGTTTAAGAAAGCGGAATATAAAAAGGCTACGATAGTCATGGTAAAGGTTCCACCTCTTCAAAATCCACCAATAAGCACTACAGTGGAAAAATCCATGCATATTTACTATTTATAAATCTCTCTTTCTCTCTCTCTCTCTCTCTATCTATGATTATTTACTATGTAACCATTACTCATGTCGATGACTATGCAAGCACTAGTTAATTATACATGTACTATCTAACATATCATGAAAATATTGTTGCATTATTACTTATTATTTATAATAAAAAAAACCATTCTTTTGTAATTCAATGAAAACTTATGAACATTTGTATGCATACCACATCATGTGAATTGCACGGGTCTACAGCCGGGGATGTTCTACTTTCTTGGTCCCTCCGAACTCCAAGCAACAAAGCGTGGGGAATAAAATAGACACTAATGTACTTAATTTAAGTTGGCTGGACCCGGTGACGTAGCATCTATGAATTAGAAACATGGTGCTGAGCGTGTCTCCCTTTTAGCCATCTAATTGCAATTAGAAAAAAAAAAAAATGGAATGATAGTTATGTCTGACCCTGGTGCAACACTAATAGGGTTAAGAATTAGGATTTAGATCCAAATTTTTGGTGCTAGGTCATGCAATTAATTGAGTTTATGTTCTTAAGTGGCTAAACTCACTATTTTGAGCTGACATTGGTGTCTAATCAATTCTATTTAGGTCCATATATGTATACTTGATTTGGCTACATGGATTGATCTTTCCTAGCTAACCATCATTTATTGGATAGCTGAGCTAAGAGCATTTTCCTAGCCTCCATCCAGTTACAATCTATAAAATGCATCTGTCCATGATGATCTCCAAATCCCATCCAAGTGGCTCTTAGATACAAGATTCAGGCTTAATTTTGACAATCAATGTGTGGATTGAGTTAATATTTAAGACAATATAATCTATATCTTCAACCAATGTTACTTATATATAATCAACTCCATTGAAGTTCGATCAAATCATGTTTAGTCATATGAAAATTGTTGCGGCCGATCCCCTCGTCGCCTTGTCGCCGGGAACGAGCGCTTGCAAAAGAAAGTCCGCACTGATCGGAGGCGGCTCCGGTGGGGACCCTCCGACGGTCAAGTCAAAGAGGAGACCAGGCAACAGTGAGAAGAAAGTAAAGAACTCAATGAGAGAGTGAGGGGGCGAGCCTGTTGTTTCGAAGATCCTCTAGCACTGTAGCCTTCCCCGATATATATAGTGGAGTGTAGTATGGCGCCGTCATTAATGGCGCAGACAATTGAGGAATAGTCAACTCACTGTAGACTGTCAGAGTCGCCGTGAAGGTGTCACATCACCGTGGGACTGTCAAATCACTAGGGTTGACAATGCCCTAGGTGGGATAATGCCCTTAGGTGGCAGTGCCGCATGCCGCTGTCAGGGCTGACAGTCTCTGACAGCTGTATGGCGATCGGAGGAGTCAACCGACTTTAGGTCGGTGATCAGTTGTGTGTCGTCGGGTGGAGATTCGGGCCCCCCCGACGGTCAGTCAGGCATGTTGCGAGAGTCGGCCATCGGACTCCCTGGTGCAGTCGGTTGGGAGAGAGGAAAAGGTCTACCCGACCGACATATCCTCAGTCGGCAGAAAGCCATTAATCGATCGGTAATGATCGGTCGGTCGGCCGGTCGGTCGGTCGGTCGGCCGGTCGGTCGGTCGGTCGGTCGGTCGGTCGGTCGGCCGGTCGGTCTTCCCCAACAGTTGCCCCCCTCCACTCCTGAGTCGGACGGTGCGCTGGCCGATGACTTCGTTTGGGCAGCAGCACCGGGCGAAAAGGAGTGGATTCACTGCGTGCCAAATTCCGACCGTACCACGGGTTGATATGACGTCAGGTGTTTCATGAATGCCGAGCGACTTGCTGGCGTCAGGTGTCCAGTCGGTGTCAGATGTCCCGTCCCGTCGGTGTCAGACATCCTGTCGGTGTCAGACGTCTCGTCCCATCGGGAAGGAGAACCGCCGTTCCCGCCGTCCCTTCGGGGATACGAACCGTCGCGGCCTTTACGCCACGTGGCGTGCGGCCATTGGGACGGGTTCGTTGGAGCGGATGGAGGAGACGTGGCTCGATCTGAAGGTAGGTGCGTTGAACCGTCGGGCCGACGGACAGCCCGGATGGCGCCACGCGGCAGGATCTGGGGAGTCCTCGTTGGTCGTGCCTTCATCTCGACCGTCGGAGGGCACTATATATACAGGGTCGCCCCTATTCGATTTTCACCCCCCTCATTTCACTGTCGAAACTCTGCCCGCGTAAGTTCTCACTCCAGGTACTCTCCCCCGTTTCTCTTTTTCTTTGTCTTTGTAGTTCCTTCTTCTTCTTCTGAGGGCCATCATTATCTTCACCATCTCCTTCTTCTTCTTTCCTGTCATTTGTTTGAGTCCATGGCTAGGACGTCTCCACGAGGTAGTCGGTCGGGAGAGCCGACCGACGACACTCGGTCGACCCCGGAGGTGGAGGTTTCTTCACTTTCGGAGCCGAACGTCGATCGGCTCCGGGAGCAGTATTGCATCCCGGGGCAGTTTCGGCTGTTCGCCCCTGGTGCCGGCGGTCGAGTTAACAGCCCGCCTGAGGGCCAGGTGGCCTTCTACTTGGAGGACCTCCGGACCGACCTTCGTTTCCCAGTTCTGGAGTTCGTCCGAAACATCCTCGACTATTACGGGTTGTGCCCGACACAACTTGCGCCGAACTCAGTTCGGCTGATAGTCAGCTTCGCACTCCTGTGTCGGCTTTTGCCGACCGATCCTCGGATCTTCCTTTTTCGAGCTTTCTTCATCCTCCGACCCCACCCTAAAGCCCGAGGGTGGTGGTACTTCGTCCCCCGAAAAGGGCTCTCCTTCATTACTGGTCTTCCATCGTCCATTCACGGATGGAAGAACCAGTTCTTTTTTATGTCGTCTCCTGTTCCTTGGGGGTTCCCTGTCCGTTGGGGGAATCCCCGAACTGAGCCGAATGAGAATAGTCGAGTGGAGGCTGAAGATCGGGAGGACTTCCACCGGCTGAAGGATATCTCGGTGCCAAAGCAGAGTGAGCTCGTCACCGAGCAGGCCCTGTACGACGCCGGCCTTAGCCCGGTCACCCGCTTAGGTCAGTTTTTCGCTTTTCTTGCTCCTTTTTCTTCTTTTCATTTTTTTTTCTTTTCGATACTGACCATCTGTCGTCTTCTTCAGACATGCCGTCGAGAACACGACTGAGGGCAGCCGACGTACGTCAGTACGCCGTCAGAAAGAGGCCGGCACAGGGGGCCGTGCTGTCGCGGCCTCCCAAGAGGCCCCATGCGGCTCCACCGAGCGAACCGACCGGGCCGGGGGCGGAGCCAATCATCGCACTGTCAGTGCCGACAGTGCTCGTCGAAGTCCCATCCGAGGGACCGTCGGGCGAGGACGCCGCTTCGCCCGAGAGACGGGCTGCTGAGTCCGCAGATGGCGCGCCGGCCGCCTAGCCGGCGGAGGAAGATCGGGAGGAGGTTCGCGAACGCGAGCGACCGGCGCCTGCTGCCGCCGCACCGTCGGTCGAGACTCGGTCGGGCTCAAGTCTGCCATCGATCTCGGATGTTAGGGCCTGGGCGTCCGGCCGAGGGAAGGCCCCCATGGCATCGGGCGACGAAGGACGGTCGGCTGGCGGAGGATCGACCGACTTCCCGCTACCCGAAGGCGCGTCGGGCCTGGCTGACCACGACTTGGCCAGGAGACTGTGCCAGGCGCTCCTTCTTCCTGCCGACATCGATGCAATGAAGAACCAGCGTGTCTCCGACATGCTGTCTTCATTTTATCCGATGATGATCCGGGTAAGTTTCTCCTTTCTCGGCCTTTAATGCAGTTCCCGTAAATTCGGTCTCTTATCGGTCGGCTCCGTTTTGTGCAGCTGGTCTTCAATATATCCGAGCTAGAGGCCGGATATCGGAAGTTCGGCGACATGCGCGCGGCTTGGAGGGACAAGGTCGCGGGCCTTGAAGCTGACAAGGTTATCCTGGTCGACCAGCTGCAACAGTCGGTCGACCGGGAGGGGCGACTTGAGGGGGAGGTCTCCCAACTTACGGAGGAGGCCTCCCGACTCAAGGGAGCCTTGGCATCGTCGGAGTCAGAGCTGCAGTCGATCAGGGACGATGCGAAGAAGAAGTCCCGGACCGTCCGCCGGCTTCGGCACGAACGAGACAACTTTGCCTAGGAGCTGGAGGCCGACCACGAGTAGCTCCGAATGAGCCTTGGGAATCTTGCCAAGGCTGAAGAAGGCCTATCCATCGTCCAGGCTGACGCGGACATTGCGAAGGCTGAAGCAGAGTCGGCGAAGGAGGCATTGGGTCGGGCCGTTGAAGACTTTCGTGACTCGGAAGAGTATCGGAAAGAGCTTCTGGAGAGCGGCTTCCTCTCGTACTGAGTCGGGTACGAGAATGCTCGGGAAGCCGTTCGAGGCCTGTACCCGGAGCTCGATCTCAGCAGCGTAGTTCTGCCGGAGTCGGAGGCCCCAGCTGCGGAGGAGACGATCGAACCAGTATCGGAAGGCCTTTCCACCAGGGCGGAAGCCGAAGAAGATGCAGAGCCGGCTACCGAAGATCAGTCGGCCCCGACTGCCGAAGCCAGAGTGGATCCGCCGACCGTCCCCCATCGCTACCCAGTGGAGGAGGCCGACTCCGACGATTAGTTGGCTTTGTTTTTCCTTTTTGCTTTGCCCCAATTTGTATCCGGGCTTCGGCCCATCTTTGTAAAGTCCATTTTGATCTTTAATGAAACCAAAGTTCTTGGACTTAAACTTTTTTCCTCTGCCTGTTTTTTTTTTCATGTGTTGTAGAATGCGTCCGAACACGTAGGTCGCTAACCCATATAGATCGGTCAGGACGTTCGGCAATTTGTGCCGCTACGAAGGTAGAATAAGTCCCGACATTGGATCGACCTTTCGATGGTCGATGGCCTAAGTCGGGCGTCGTTCGCCAGGCTGTGAGTCGGGTGTCATTCACCCGGCTGTGAGTCGGGCATGTCCGTTGAGTCGAAAGCCGACCGACCGTCGGGTAAAGCTTGGCGGTCGGGCTTCTCCTGACGCGTTCAGTCGGATGTCGTCCGACACGTTTAGTCGGAGAAACGGTGATAAGTCGGATCCCGATACCCTTGTGTCGGGTATTTACACTGTGCCTCAGGATATACGGTGGTAAGCCGAATATCTTCCGACCGGTCGTAGCTCGGTCAGTGCGACTATGGTCACATCGTGTGATAGTCGGTGGCGAGCCGAGTATCCTCCGACTGGCCGTAGCTCGGTCAGTAAGTCACGACGGCGGTCGCGCAGGCCTTTTTGCCTTTCTTTGATCGGGGCTCAATCGGTAAGTTAACTGATAGTCTGGTCCGAAAGTTCGACCGTAGAAGGAGTGTCAACTCCCGTCGTCGTGTATGGTTCGGTTCTTGCGAGTGCCCGATGCGTCGTCGGCGGTCGGGCAGTCGATTTAATACGGACGCAAAGTCCGAGTCGGGGCGTCGGGACTCGATCTTTTTGGTGAGCGCCGACCGTCAGCCGAAGAGTTAGAACTCCGAAATCTGAAATCGGATGTGTATTTCGAATGAACAAGTACAAAGTTCACTGGTGATACAACTTTAGGTTATCGGCGTTCCAGGTCCGGAGAATGGGTTTTCCCTCCAGAGTCTCCAGTCGGTAAGCCCTTGGCCCATAGGTGTCTGCTACCATATAGGGCCCTTCCCAGTTCGGAGCCAGCTTCCCTTGGTCCAGGGGCTTCGAGACTTCTGCCCTTCTCAGGACTAAGTCCCCAGGTCTGAAAAGCTTTTGCTTGACCTTGGCGTTGTAATATCGGGCTACCTTCTGTCGGTACGAAGCCATGCGAAGTTGGGCCTCGTTCCGCAGTTCGGAGAGGAGGTCTAGGTCGGCCCTCTGACAATCAGAGTTGTCCGGCTCTTGATACCGCTCGACCCTGGTAGATGGTAGTCCAATTTCGAGTGAAATCATCACCTCCGTCCCATAGGCCAAACCGAAAGGCGACTCCCCGGTCGGAACGCGGGGGGTCGTTCGGTAAGCCCACAGAACGGAGCCTAGCTCGTCGACCCAGAGGCCTTTGGCTTCATTTAGTCGGGTTTTGAGTCCGTGTAGTATGGTCCGGTTGGTCACCTCGACTTCGCCGTTGGACTGTGGGTGCCCGACTGAAGTTAGCCGGAGCGTGATGTGGAACCTCGCGTAGAAGTCTCTGAAGTCTTGGTTGTCGAATTGCCGTCCATTGTCGGTGATAATGGTATGCGGCAATCCGAACCTGAAGATGATGGATTTTTGGACAAAGTCCTCCATCTTCCGTTCGGTAATCTGCGCCAGGGGCTCAGCCTCCACCCACTTGGTGAAGTAGTCGATGGCGACTACTATGAACTTTTTTTGACCTGATGCTGGAGGGAAAGGGACGAGAATGTCGACCCCCCACTGAGCGAAGGGCCATGGAGTGACAATAGGAGCGATTTGACTGGCCGGTTGGTGCTGCACGTTGATGTACTTCTGACAAGGTTCGCACTTTCGGACCAACTCAGCCACGTCCTTCCTCATGGTGGGCCAATAGTAACCCTATCGCAGGACTTTGTAGGCTAGGGATTTGCCCCCCAAGTGACTCCCGCAGATTCCTTCGTGCACTTCTCGGAGAGCATAATCTGCGTCGGTCGGTCCCAAGCACCTGAGCAAGGGAAGGGAGAACGACCTTTTGTAGAGTCGGCCATCCATGATCACATATTGGGAGGCCGACCATCGGAGCCGTCTGGCCTTCGTGGGATCTTCAGGACTGGTTCCGTCAGTCAGGAACCGAACAATCGGATCCATCCAGCTTGTTTCAGCCGTTAGTTGTAGCACCTCTTCGACCTGGTCGATACTCGGTTGCTCGAGGTTCTCCACGAACGTCCGGCCCAAAGAATCGAAAGCCGAGGTCGCCAGTCTGAAAAGTGCGTCGGCCCGGGCGTTCTCCGACCTAGGGATGTGGAAAATTTTAAAATACCTGAGGCGCGTTACTAGATCCTTCACTTTCTGGAGATATTTGGCCATGGCCGGATCTCGTGCCTCGAATTCACCTCTGACCTGCCCCACGATCAGCTGAAAATCGGAGAATGCCCGGAGGCTGTCGATCCCATGTTTCTTCGCCATCCTCAAGCCGACAAGGAGCGCTTCGTACTCGGATTGGTTATTGGAGGCTTTGAAGTCGAATCGGAGGGCGTACTCGGCAACCACCCCATCCGAGTTGGTGAGCAGGAACCCAGCCCCACTCCCTTGAGCGTTTGAAGCTCCGTCGATGTGCAGTACCCAGATGGAGATCGGGTCTGGCTCGGAGATCGCGTCTCGTCCCGGGTCCGCACCTTGCGATCCTTGGTCGTTCGCCGGACATTCGGCGATGAAGTCGGCCAGGACCTGGGCCTTCAAGGCAGGTCGCGATTGGTACTGTATGTCGAACTCGCTCAGCTTCATCGCCCACTTCGCCAGTCGTCCCGACGTATCCGGTCGGCGCAATATCGCCCTCAGGGGCTGGTTGGTGAGAACCACGATAGTATGCACCTGGAAGTATGGACGGAGTCGTTGTGCAGAGACGGTCAGGGCGAAAATAATCTTTTCCGTCTCCGAATATCGAGCTTCAGCACCGCGGAGCACTTTGCTGGTATAGTAGATAGGCTGATGGGTTCGACTCTCGTTTTCTCGGACGAGCACCGAACTGACCACCTCAGAGGAGGTGGCCAAATAGAGATACAAGGTCTCCCCGACCCCTGGCTTCACAAGCAGCGGCGGGGAAGCCAAGTACTTCTTCAGGTCTTCGAAGGCCCGTTGGCACTCATCCGACCAAGAAAAGCCCTTCGCCTGCCGTAGAGTTTTGAAAAATGGGAGGCACCTTTCAGCTGATCGAAAAATGAACCGGCTGAGAGCGATGATTTTTCCGTTCAGCTGCTGGACCTCCTTCTTGGTGTTCGGATGACGCATGTCGATGATCGCCTTTATTTTCTCAGGGTTGGCCTCGATCCCTCGCTGAGAAACTAGGAATCCGAGAAACTTTTCTGAGGTCACCCCAAAAGCGCACTTAGTCGGATTCAGCTTCATTCGATGTTGCCGTAGAGTACGGAAAGCTTCTTCGAGATCCCGGACATGATCCGGAATCTGTGCACTTTTCACCAGCATGTCGTCCACGTATACTTCTATGTTGCGCCCGATCTGGTCTTTAAAGACCTTATTGACAAGTCGTTGGTAGGTGGCGCCGGCATTCTTCTGCCCGAAGGGCATCACTCGATAACAGTAGAGGCCCTTGGGGGTCACGAAGGCAGTGTGCTTTTCTTCTGTCTTTCGGGAGCAAAGAACCTTTTCTTCTGCCTCACCGGCCTCATCGTCGGATCGATGTTGAGTCGGTGGGTTATTGTCTCTGGGAGGATGCCCGACATATCTGCTGTCGACCAAGCAAATATGTCGGCGTTGGTTGTTAGCAGCTCCATCAATTGTCGCCGTTCTAGGTCGGGTAGTTGAGACCCGACCCATACCTTTCGGTCGGGGTTTTTCACGATCGAGATTGACACGAGCTGTTCGGCCGGCGAGCCCCGTTCTTCCTCCTCCCATTGGTCTAGTTTGTCGATCGTCAGGGAGCCTCTCAACTCGTCATTCTGAGCGGTGATCTGGAAGCATCGGCGAGCGAGCTGTTGGTCTCCATGCATCTCCCCGACTCTGTTTCTTGTCGGAAATCGAACTAGAAGATGGTACGTCGAGACGATCGCCTTGAGGGCATTAAGTCCGAATCTTTCAAGTATGGCGTTGTAGGCCGAAGGTACTTGGACAACCGCGAAAGTCAGATGAACCGTGCTTTGTCGTGGTTCGGTGCCGACCGTCACAGGCAGGGTAATTTCACCTTCCGTCGCGACGGCGTCCCCGGCAAAGCCTACCAAGGGCCCAGGGATCCTCTTGAGTCGGTCGGTTGATAGTCGCATCCGGGAGAAGATCGAGTAAAACAAAACATTTGTTGAACTTCCATTATCTACAAAAATTCTTTTTACATCATAATTAGCTATTGTCGCCGAGACAACAACAGCGTCGTCGTGGAGAGTTTGGACGCCCCGAGCGTCTTCCTCCGTAAAAGTAATCACGTCGTCCGGGCGCAGCTTCTTCGTGGGTTCCCCTCCAGCAGTCGTCCCCGGGCCAAGTCGTTTGGAAATCATATTAATGACCCCGACCGTCGGCTGATTAGTCGTCGCTTTCTCAGTCGGCTGGGGTTGTCGGTCGGCCGCTGGCCGAGTCGGCGGGTTCCTTCGAAATTTATCGAGATACCCTCGGCGGATGAGAGCTTCGATCTCATCCTTAAGCTGGATGCATTGCTCGGTATTGTGGCCGTGGCCCCGGTGGAATCGGCAGTACTTCCGTCGGTCGAGGCCTTTTGCCTTCAGAGGTGGAGGCCGTCGCAGGTATTCTTCCCCCTCGATCTCCATCAAAATCTGCGCACGGAGAGCGGAGAGTGGAGTATAGGAGTCGTACCTGGGGCGTGTCGGCCTTGGAGTCTGCCGTCAGGGCGACTTTTGGTTTCGTCACGGGGGCGAGACCCGACCATCGGTCGGGGGTCTTTCTAGATTCGACGGGGTCCCGACCCTTCCTTCGCTTTTCCTTCGGACCCTTGAACTCAGTTGAGCATCGGTCGGAGGCTCCTTCGTCCGCGCGCATATACTTGTACGCGCGCTCCAGCAATTCGGCATATGTGCGGAGGAGGGTCTTGTCCAGGGAGTAGGTGAATCGGGACGCCCTCAGCCCCCATTTCATGGCTGAGATAGCCATGTCTTCGTTGAGGTCCCGGACCTCAAGCGTGGCCGTATTAAATCGCGCCACAAAGTATCGGAGCATCTCATTTTTCCCCTGCTTAAGGGAGAAAAGGCTGTCCGACGTTCGCGGCGGCTTCCGACTGGTGCTGAAGTGAGCCACGAAAGAGTGCTCGAGCTGTCCGAAGGAGTGGATACTTCCCGATCAAAGACCGGAGTACCAGGCCCGGGCAGCCTTGCGGAGCGTGGCGGGAAAGCGGATGCAAAAAAGAGCGTCGGTTGCCCCCTGAATCGTCATGAGAGCTTTATAGCTCTCCAGATGGTCGATTGGGTCGGTGGAGCCGTCATAGGGCTCCACGTGTGGCATCTTGAACCGACTGGGGATCGGTTCGTCGAGAATGAGTCAGGAGAGAGGTTGGGCGGTTTGGAAGTCAACGTCGTTCGAAGACTTCTGCCCGTCCACCTGCAACTGTGCAAGCCGACGGTCGATTTTCTCGAACCTGCGTTCGTAGTCGTCCGTCCGTCGGTACTGGCAGACCCCAGGAGTGGAATCTCCGAAAGATTTTGAGAGAGAAGCGGACGGCGTTCGCGGTCGCTTCTCCTTCCTCGCTCGTTCCAGTGGGGAGGGAGAAGGCTGCTGGGACCGACGGGCATCGCCCCGCAACTGCCCCTCCTCCTCTCTGTGGGAGTGCCATGGCAGGCGCTCGCGCGGAGGGACGGGGATCGACGCGGGCGTCGGCAGCTGCTCCTGGAGGGCATCGGACGTACCGTCGGTTGTCCGGCTGGTGATGGCGGTAGCCGTGCCGGTTGTTGCTGGAGGCTTTTGACCGCATCCGTCAGCACGGTCATCTGCTGTACGATTGCCGCGATCTGCGCCTCCGTGGTTACCGCGGGGTGCGGAGAGCTGGGTTCCACCGCGGAGGGTGGAGGGGAGGCCTCTTCCCGACGGGAAGAGCTCCTCGCCGATCCGGTGACTCTCGATCGTTGAGTTCTTGTCTTTGTCATTAGTATCTACTGCTTGCTGTGGGCCCCTACCTGGCGCGCCAATCTGTTGCGGCCGATCCCCTCGTCGCCTTGTCGCCGGGAACGAGCGCCTGCAAAAGAAAGTTCGCACTGACTGGAGGCGGCTCCGGCGGGGACCCTCCGACGGTCAAGTCAGAGAGGAGACCAGGCAACAGTGAGAAAAAAGTAAAGAACTCAATGAGAGAGTGAGGGGGCGAGCCTGTTGTTTCGAAGGTCCTCTAGCACTGTAGCCTTCCCCGATATATATAGTGGAGTGTAGTATGGCGCCGTCATTAATGGCGCAGATAATTGAGGAATTGTCAACTCACCGTAGACTGTCAGAGTCGCCGTGAAGGTGTCACATCATCGTGGGGCTGTCAAATCACTAGGGTTGACAATGCCCTAGGTGGGATAATGCCCTTAGGCGGTAGTGCCGCATGCCGCTGTCAGGGCTGACAGTCTCTGACAGCTGTATGGCGATCGGAGGAGTCAACCGATCTTAGGTCGGTGATCAGTTGTGTGTCGTCGGGTGGAGATTCGGACCCCTCCGACGGTCAGTCGGGCATGTTGCGAGAGTTGGCCATCGGACTCCCTGGTGCAGTCGGTCGGGAGAGAGGAAAAGGTCTGTCCGACCGACATATCCTCAGTCGACAGAAAGCCGTTAATCGATCGATAATGATCGGTCGGTCGGTCGGTCGGTCGGTCAGTCGGTCGGTCGGTCGATCGGTCGATCGGCCGGTCGGTCGGTCGGTCGGCCGATCGATCTTCCCCAACAAAAATGTTGATTGAAATCTCCCAGAGAATAACATATGCATGCAATATAGACTGCCATAAATACATAGAGCTCCACGGGTGCCCCATGTTGTTGTTTGGTTTATACTTGTCTTGGGTCTGATTCAAGTTAACTAGTGGTCTGGTTTAGATATTAATGAGTGGCACACAAAATTTTTATAAATTAATTTAAGTATCGAATCATGAAACAAATATTGATTTGAATAGTTCTATCGTGTGTATCCTACGATATTCAATAAAAAATTATCATATCAATTCAAAAAAATAAATTTTTTCATCCGCATTAACAAAAGTTGCTTGGTAGCTAAAGTAAATTTTTTTCTCTTCAAAATTTTCAACCAGACTGGGATAACATTATTACTTGTTTAATAATTAATGATATAATTGGTGGCTAAAGCCTGAAGGGCATTATGTACGGATGATACCATCTGGACCCACGTGGGTTAAATACCTACCTGTGAATGTTCCGGCGGTTCGTCAGAACGTTACTTCGCCCACATAAATCAAGGGTCGCATGCTCCTATTGGTCGGCACAAAGTGGGGCCCGCTCTTCAAGTCTGCCGTACCTGAGGGCTTTTCTTTTGTCTGCGCCCCCATCCGACGTGGATTTTCGAGCAAACTTCCGCTGCTTTGCCTGCAGCCAAAATGCGGTAACTATACATTCCGTTCGTCGCCTGACACGCCAGCAAATTAGCAGTTTCCGCGTTTCTCTTTCGCCGGGCCGGTTCTAATTGAGGGAAAATGGTGGTTCCTGTTGGAGAGGCGAGGGCCGTCGGACTGAGAGGCCAGGAACGAACCACGTCCCTCCGCGACAAGCTGCGGCCCGAAGAAGTGGGAGGCTGGCGGGCGTGTGGACCCGACGACCGGGGAGAACTGCACGTGGGCGGGAGACGGAGAGGGGCATCGTCGCGTGGGCAGCCGTGGGGCCAGGGTGGCATGAATCGCAAAGGGACCCCCCACGTCATCAGGCAGAGAGGAGTTCACGTGGTTGGGTGGATGGTGTGGGGACCACGTTGAGGACGTCGTAATTCCGACATGCGTATTGTAGACGCTTGGCTGGCACGAGCAATGCACGTGTGTCTGTGTTGGTTTTTTTTAATTAGATTCTTTTTGAACAGCATATGTCCATGATGTATTTTAATCATGAGTACGTTTATCGAGGCGCTGGCGTTTGACTCTCCAAATAATTACTTCTATAGATTATTTTTTTAAACAAATTTATCTTTTTCTTAGTGCATGAATCGACCCTCTTCCCTCTTGCAATGATTAATGATTAACCAAAAATAGAAAGGATTCCTGCAGATGGTGTCTAACATTAATTAATGTTAGTCCAGTCATTAAGAATTAGGTGTTATTGACTCGGGTTGCAAGACTTGAGTTGGTATATAGCATACTAAAAATAAATATCCCTCCCATATGCTCTCTTTATTTTGTAAATCTATATGCATATTCACTATAAATAACATGATTATTCCCACATTAGTTTTCTATTAATAGCTCCCGTTCTAAATTATTGAGGTAGGAAAAGTACTGTCATTTGAAATTTTACCTAGAAATTCTGAATTAAACTTTATTATGTATAAAAATTTAATATGGTGTCTAGGATATATGAATTAGAGTGCTTAAATTAATTTTGAGCTTCAGGCTAGCTCATTAATTGCCAAAAATATGACCATATTAATGTTGTTTCATAGGTTAAAAATACGGCAATATTGGTGCTCAAATTAATATCTCATCGTATACTTAAAATGTGGTAATATTGATGCCTCATTACGAGTTGGAAACATAACCATGACTTAGTCCATAGATGAGAATAGCTTGCGACCTTTTGTTGTAGACTAAATTATTTTATTAGTAGAAAACTCTATCATGAAATTGTGAAATAATAGATAATTCCTCTAACTGAAGTTATGAATTTTGCCTACAAATTGTACAAGGATAATTATAATTATATTTGAATGTTGATGAATGTATTTAATTAATTATGCCGATGAAATGAACATATGATAACAATCTAAATCTATTTTTCTTGTGCATTTATTGTGATTTACATTTAGCTATTATATGGATATAATGTGTGTGTGAGTAGTGAAATAGTAGAGCATATGCAATCTCTCTTAATGACTTTTGAAGGAGCATGATGCCTAGAGCTTCTTAAAATTGCTTGTTGTAGGAGATATAAGAGATTGGTATAATTGAATTCTAGTTGAATTTTAGAATGTACTTATTATTTTAAAAATTTTCGATAGTTGGATGATTCAACAATAGTTGATATTGTTGGAAGTTATTACTTTATGAACAGAATAATTAAATTATATTTACAAAATTGATATTTTAAAATATATTTCAATGATCAAAAATAGTACTAAAGTGTATCTAATATCATAAGTTTTTATATAGATTTTGAGATCTAGGCCATGTCCTCTAGGATATGCTGTCGTTACATGGGATGGCCTAGTGAACGACTTAAGTCGATTTGGCCCATGACAAGCCATCAATTTTTTTTTTTTGGGTACAAACAGGCATTCAAACAAGTCTAGTCAGAGAATAATCCAAGAAATCAAAAAAAAAAAATCCCTCGAGGCTCACGGGTAGTTGTTGTCCTGGCATCATCTCCAGTCTTCAATGTGCTCAACAACAAAGGATGCCACTCATTCCGCCGCATTGTTGGTCTTTCGAAACACATGCAGGCTAGACACCGCAACGCACTCACGAGTGGCTCTCAGATGTCGCCGAAAAATGGATGGGCCTCGTCGTGCCTGATCTCCTCTTGAATCTAGCAGATAACCATCAGAGAATCTCCCTCAATAACCAATTTCCTTCGCTGTTGGCGAGTTCGCGGTCAAACCTAAAGGGCCTGGGCCAAAAGCCCCTGGAAACCTTAACTTGGTCCTGACTTAGCTTGGAAGGAATTTCTTGGAAACTTCCTCTTCCCCCTTTCTTTTTCATGGTTCGCTTTTATTAAGCCATGCAGGATCCTGCCTCTTTCTCAACCATGTCTTGCCCCAAGCTCGTAGTGCAACGCGGACGAGCAAAATGGAAGCTGTGGAGATTGGAGACGCTGGCGAGCTCAACGGTCGTCGAGAGCTGAACCCATTCCGGAGGTTTTGGGCCCAGATTGGGTTCATTACAATGGTTTTCTCGGCGAGCGGCATCCTCTGGACTTCTTCCATGGAGCATGGGCTCGTTTCGACCATGCACCTCTTCTTCTTGTACATACTATTGATGGTGGGGTCGTGGTTGGTTCTGCTCTCAGTGATGTCCTCTAGCCGCAGGCATGGTCAGGCCTGCCACGTTGGTGGCTCTTGTGCTGTCCTCGTTCTTTGGAGGTTATGATGAACTTTTCCTTTGGCCTGAGAGTCTTTTATGACGGTGTGTTCTCCCTAATCTGGTCTATTGTAGATCTCCGTGATCATAATCTTGGATTTACATGGGTCTATATGTTATGTGTGGTGCTTAAGTTCGTTGTCTCTGCTAGATGGCCGCCACGTTCCAGCTGATGTATGATTTTGAGTCACCGTACAAACTGTTTTTCTTTGGTTTCTGCCTTTCTCTCCATGGCAATATTTCTTTTACTTAATAAAAGCCAGGTCTTCCTTATTATTAAATAGAAAAAAAAAGGTTTGCATGTTTTGTTCTGCAAGTTTGATAACTGAACTGATATACGTGATCCTTTTCTCTTTCGTCCATATATGATCGAAACTGTACAAGAGGTTTGATGAGCGTCCCTTGGTTATAGGTTCATTGATTTCTTGGGTCCTTACGCTCTTTTACTTTGGAAATATAATATCAGTTTTCTGTTACCACTTTCATCTTTAAAGCCAAGGCTAAACACAAGCTCAGGCTTCGGGCCTACCCGGTCCATTGAGCCCCCACACAGGACAGCTCGCCAACATTACCTTTATTCTCGGCTTGCTTCAGATTATGTTGGATATATCTTAAAGACCACCACGAAGGCATCTCTTGTGTTTGTGCATATATATATATATATATATATATATATGCACATGCGCCTAACACGCCTCCTATTGCATGCATCAAGTGCAATTGGACCGCATCAAATCCCATGGTGGATAACACACCATGCTATCCTTTGTATTTCACCAATTCCTGATTTTACCCTATCCATCATGCATATGGTCCCGGATTTGCCGAGGTTCACTTGGACCAGGTGCATGCAATAACTTCTCTTCTAGGGTGCCTGCCATACATTGTGCTGGCACCTGAAAGATGGCTAGTAAAAAATATGCATCATATGTATATATAGTCTATGCCTGTACATATATCATATAGAACGGCACGCTATATATAGTAGATTGATTGTGTCCGTCTAAAATTTAAAATAAATATTAAATAAAAAAATAATTATGAAAAAATAAAAAATTAAGAGAGAAAAATAATTTATTCAAAGAAGAATAAATATCAAAATCTCACGTATGTGCCTTACAAAGGAGTCTCTACACATACAAATAATCTCTCCTCTCTCTTTCTTTCCACACCGTTGTCTACGATTTTCCATATGGTTTTTACAGTTCCACGTACAAAGGAGACACCAAAGGTCTCTTTAAATAGATCATGATGTGGATGGAAGTTCGACTCCTATCTTAACACATCAATCAAAAACCTACTAGGATACAAATACTAACAATCTTTAGAAGAAAATAAATAAATTGAGTAATATTAAAAATAAAGTCCTATTTCAAATTAGACATACAAAAAATGGAGTCCTAATTGGACATACAGTGATTCTCAACACTCTCTTTCATTGTGAAGTCTATATTGAAGTTATCGATGTCATAAAGCACCATCATAGCAATCATCATCATCACCGTAGTGACAGCAATATGTAATAATTTATCAAACCAACAATTGAATAGTAGAACTCCTTTATTGGCTTAGATAATAATTTTTTTGTTGGCTCATTCTATTTGATGTATACATTGAACACGATGATATCCTACCGTACTTCCTATCGGTATTGACTCTACGATCATGATATCGAGACTCCTTCGAGCATCTAGTTCATCCTAACCAACATCAAGTTATCGGTTGTAATAACTATGAGCATTGATCATTACCTACATATAAGTAAACTAAAAAAAAATAAAATCTTGATCATATCTATATACCCCTACTTGAGGAGCTTCAAGTATTTACATATAATTGGCTTCTATATATAGAATCAAATCTTTATGCATAGAGTCTTCTAACAGCTGGAACTTTGAAATCACTTCAGAATCATTCAATAGCAAGCCATAACAAGAATCATCTCCACCAAGCATTTCTTCTTATTGATCCTTGATCTTCAAAGCTACTTCAAAATTAATCATCTTGTCATATTCATAGCCGACTAAATCTCCACAATAAGCATCTAGATTTTGGATAGCTTCAACATAGAATTCTTCAATATGATTCAATTCTTCAATACATATTTCTATAACTGGATCAACTATGGCATCTCTTAATTCTTCTTGAGCAATTTCATAATCAACAAATTCTTCAATTACGATCTCTTGTGAACTTGAGACTGTAGCCATCTGATCAAGCTTCTCCTACTCAAAATTCTCTTCTGACTTGATTGATCCTCAAACTAATGAACATTGTTATGCTTCGAGTCTTTAGAACTTGATCCAGTAGATAATGTGAGAGATAAATCACTAACACTTTTAACAGGATGAAATGAATTACTAGCAATAGCAATAGCAATAGCATTAGAACCAATATAATCATAAAAAGAATCAAATATCTCTCTATGATCAGTCAGATGATTGAAGTATCCAGAATTAATAATCCAGTCATAAGCAAAATCAATATTTGGCACATGAGAAGTGAAACACATGCATGCTGACGATCAAGGTTAGAATCAACAATAGTAATACTAAGAGTCTAAGTATTACTTTCTTTCACTCCCCCATGCTCTAACAATTCTCTTTGAATTTATAATTTTTACTTTCGAAAAATAAAGCCTCTTCTTTTTGAAGGGATATCATCAAATCATGTGTTTGAGTATTAAATACTTTTTTTATTAATAAGTATATTTTTTAACTCTGCTAATACAAGTTGTTGAGCCTATATCCAAAAATATCTAGCATATAGCACTATACTCTTTATTCAAACCATGAACGTTTATTTTCATCATAATGAAAATTTAGATCCAGCATACCAAGCTCATCAAATAATTTTTTTTTTAAAAATATTAAGAAATTATAGGATTATTTTGTTTAAGAGCACCAATATCATTTTTCAAAAATTAAAGCCAAGCCTCATAAGTTTTTGAGTAGAGATTAGTAAAAATATCCCATACCATTTTTGGCTTCTCTATACTTTGAATATGCTGGTAAATATTTTCATCCATATTCATTAAAAGAATAAGAAATATTTTTCTCACTTTTATATTATCCTCGTATAAATCTTTTTTGACCAAATAAAATTTAATGTATAATTCAACTTTTGAACCGGCAATCAATCAACAATAGGCAGTCAATGTGCGATCAATGCTTCTTGTGGGATTCGAACCTAAGTCCTTGACCAAATTCGATATTTCACTTTACCAACATGCTACTATTACTTTTGTGCTTCAATCTTTTTTTTTTAAAAAAAATTTATACTCTTCTCACTTTCCTTCTAAAGGCCATAACTTTTGATCCAGAAGTCAGATTTAGGCAATTTTTTTTTAATTTCATATAACTTTTTGATATCTACATGACTGTGATGACTATTTTAAAAAATAATATCATTTTATCCTCAAATTAGAGTTTTAAAAAAATTTAATCGAAGCTTACAAATAATTCTGGATGATTACGTATGTAAATCTACAATAGTAAAATCGAATTTCAAGTACATCTTCATCATTCATTATCTAAATAATTATTATTAGAGTATCATTATAAAAAATTATCTCGATTCGGTAGTCCTAGCTACATCGATCATTAAAATTTAATTTCGACGATCACGAACGATCATGCAATGATCTGATAGATAGAGACTATTGATAGGTCCGAAAATTTATGATGATGATCTCGATGATATTTGCAGCATACTATCAAAATTTATTTCAATCAGACATCATTATCATGGTCAATTTAATACGGGATGATTTTGATAGTTAAATAAAAAATGACTGATCAAAAGACGAAACAATGTTCGATTAAGGTCATTTTTTAAATAAATTATCTTTGCTACTATTTTATTTATTTATATGATGATAACCATAAAATTCAAACCGTGCATATATGAATGATTTAAAACTATATGTCGCTTGCTACTCATTCTTAAATTCCTTAAATAATTATACTTGTACTTTTGTAAGATGTGTTCAAGTAGTTTCTAACATATACGCACGGTTTGAATTTTATGATCATCACCGTATAAATGATTAAAATATTAATAAATATTATTTATCCAAAAAATCATCTTGATCGGACGTCGATCGGCCTTTTGATCACATATTTTTCATTTAACGGTCAAAATCATCCTGTGCTGAATTGACCATGCTAATGATGTCTGATTGAAGTAAAATTTTGATAGTGTGCTACAAATATCATCGAGATCATCGTCACAAATTTTTGAAGTCTATCAGATCATCATGCGGTCGTTTGTGATCGTCGAAATCGAATTTTAATGATGAACATAGCTAGGTCTATCGGATCGAGACGATCTTTTATAACGACACTCTAATAATAATTATTTAGATAATTAATGATGAAGATGTGCTTAAAATTCGATTATACTATTACAGATTCACGTAATCATCCAAAATTATTTGTAAGTATCGATTAAATTTTTTTAAAACTTCAAATTGAGGGGTAGAACGATGTTTTTTAGCAAAATCATCATCGTAGCTATATAGATCTCAAAATGTTATATAAAATCAAAAAAAAATTATCTAAATCTGATCTCTTGATCAAAAATTATGATCTTAAAAAAAAAGAATATAAATTAAAAAAAAAAATTACATAGACGGGGTAGCCCATTGGTAAATCCGTTGGCTTGACCAAAGCCGGCGCCCTCCTTGGTTTGTCCATGTAGGCCTTCCGCAGTAGAAAACGGGTTCATACGCCTTCGCGATCGAGACACATTTGAAGTATTATTTTATGGATAAATTAAATTCGAATCATGATTAAATGACGATAGCGTAGGTTGGGTTCCTCGCAAATTGCGACATGACAGACCTTGACATGGTAAACACAGAGGAAAGATGGACCTTCCTTCCCGCGAATCTATTTTTAGTTGCAAGTTGCGACATGACAGACCTCGATGTCATAAACACAGGGAGGCAATATTGACCTTCCTTCCGGCCGTTGGTTGCAAGTTGCGACATGACAGATCTCAACGTCGTAAACACTGAGAGGAAAGATTGACCTTTCTTCCTGAATGTCCACCGTTGGATCGTTTGACAGCGACTCCGAACTCCACCGTTCATCGGCCTACGCGGACCAATGGGTGATCCAAAGGTGGATTCACGCGAAGGAAGTTGAGTCTGTCGCGCGAACCATGCAACCCCAACACCAACTCCGTAACAACTCCTTCGGATTGCAAGACGGAAATTTCGTGGAAGTTTCTCTACCCTTTTCTCCCCACGGACCTAGCGGTGCACGCAACTTCCAATCGTCGGCATTCCGTTGCGGCTGGTACCACGTATATCGCATCCTGCGCCGGGTCTTGACCTGGAGTTGTTATTGGATGGACCTTGACCCAAGGATTCCGGGCTGGCAAGCACGCGGCGCCATCCCCCTACTTTCTAATTGTGTCAGTCCCAGAGCTTTCACCTTCCTTCGTGCGAATCCACCTTTAGATCACACCCCATACATATCAAAGCACTCCGAACTTTCTGGAGACACGACACAGGAACATTAGCGCCGCGCAGCCAGCTTCCTGTTTCTCCCCCGTCTCTCTCGCACCCCTGGTATTACAACGCGGACGAGCAAAATGACGCACTGGATATGGGAAACGCTGGCGAGCCTGACGGCCGTCGAGAGCTGAATCAATCCCAGAAGTTCTGGGCCAAGGTTTGGGTTAGTTACAGTTCCAGAAGTTTGATGAGCGTGCCCTGGTTATAGGTTTCTTGATTTCTTGGGTCCTTATGCTCTTTAAACTGCTAAATGTAATATCACTCGTTTGTCATGACTTTCATCTTTGAAACCAAGGCTATTAACATGCTGATGGGAAATGGTTTATATTTCAAATTTCTAAGTAGAACTAGAGTATAGTCTTTTTGACTCCAATTTATATTGAGCATATCCATCATGATGAACCCTCGAATCAATAACCACATTTATGATGACGACAAGGGCTCCAACAACCTTCAAGAATTCAGCAAATCTAGAATTAATCTGAAATAACCATGAATTAACTTGACAATTAATTGAACACTTCCCAACCAATCTTTCTTTTTAAAAGAATTTATTCCAAGCCCCAACAAATTAGAAAATTTCAAATCAGCATCTCCACTAGTAGAATCAACTATGTTATTTCTCATAGAGCTTTCTTCACCTCGATCGCTAGCATTTATCATCAAATCATTTAAAATCTTATCTCTTATATATTAAACTTTTATAAATCTTCCAAAATCAATTTCTCCACTCAATTCAACAATAGTAGCAAGATACCCTAGCTAGATTAGCTCATACAGCTAAATTTTGCTGAAAATTCTACTTACCCAACTATCTCCAAGCAAATATATATAAGGAAGATCAAGTAGCCTAATCGAAAGATAATAATTCAAATTATAAAAATTTCACTAAAATGCAAGTCCCATGTCCTCCTAATAAAATCTAATCGATCAATTAATAGAGAATTATACATATTTGTAACAACACAAATATATTTCCTCTACATACCAGTTTCATTCAAGATTCTCACATATGGGTTTCAGCCCTCAAAGAATATTCAACTCTAATATCATAAAACTCTTCCTTAGACCACACTCTAAACAACTTGCTAATAAACTTAAAATTTGCAATCAAACAATCAATAGCAATACTAGAGGGCTATAGTACTCGCATCCATATCAAATTTTGGATTCCAAATCATTTAAATGACAATTGAACAAATATACATGACATAATGAAATTTTCTAGCACGACAATATATTACATAATCCATGCCCCTTGCACTCATTTTAGGTCAACCTCACCATTGAGATCCAAAACAAAATCTTATAGCTTTTTTTCACTCATCATATGCCAAACCTTCGGCACAAATTGTATCACAAAATCTAGTGATCTAAATTCTAAACTCTTGAATCTATTTTTGCTACTTCTATCATGTTCTTAGAGATTACAAGAGATTACAAACTTAAATTCAAATACCACTTAAGTCACAGTCTTTAGTGATTATAAACTTAAGCTCAAATAATATTAAGTCATAGTCTCTAGTGATCATAATCTAAGCTCTGATACCACTCTATCATACTCTGAACCCAGCATCTGGGCCGATCACGTGACAAGACCGCACACTCCCTAAGATAAGATTGCAAAGAATATTGAAGGTCTTAAAATATGTTACAACTTCATTATCCATAATAATATTCTTAATTCATAACAATTAGCAAAACTTGTACAATTACAAATTCAATTATCTGATTGGATATTAATGATGCTTTATCTATTCATCTTTTCATCTAGGAACCTAAACCACAGTCAAGCATGAGCATCCTATAATTCTGAGCAGTATAAGAGAATTAGATGGTGAGCTCTACAGCCTGGTAAGAATCTTCACACACTCACATCAATATAAAAAAATAATTTAAAAATAATAAATAAATATTATTAAAAAAAATATAAACTATAAAATCTCATGTCAAGTATCAAGTATAACTTAATATCGATATATATAAAAATATGCATCATGCCATCAAATATCTATTTTTTCAAAAATGATATACCATAAAAATAGTATCAATTAAATTTTTCTACTTAATTATGGTTTCATGTCTATTAATAGACTGATAAAGATATATTATGATAATTTTATAATAAGATTCTCCTATAATACAAAGAGTACAAGTGTTTGCAAGCATATTGGTGTTATATGTTGGCACAGTATATACAAAGTCATCACATTAGATTTTATAATAAATTTTAGTTTATTTTATACTGATTAGCTATTTATCATGTGATATAAAAATGAACAAGAAATAGGCATATAGTTTCATCTATTCATAAGGTAAAATTTTATATAAAGAACTTAATTATAAGATGTCATTAGTATTGTAATAAATGAAAAATCATGCATTAATTGATAACATTTTTATCACCATGATTCTTACTGATAATTATTTTACAATCAAGTATGCAGTGTATATCGTATGGGGGAATTAAGTTTCAAATATAGCCATATTAGTTTTCAATTATCAGATCCAGATAAAATTATATTAAATATTTTTGAAATACTTTCACCATAAGAAAATACTTTTCAACTGATGGCTATTGGCGACGGTAATTTTGCCATCACTAATAACAATTTTTATCGATGGTAAATGATGATCAACAAATTTACCATCGTAAAAAAAATATATTAGCACGACAGTTTTGGCTTTTAGCAACAATAAATTATGTCTCTAATAAGAAGTAATTTTATTTATTTTTTAATTTGATTCTAAGATTATTAGTGACAGAGTTATCTTATTAGCAGTGGTATTTTACCATCGCTACTAACCAAGTAATTTTATTTTTTTAAATATAATTCTAAGAATATTAGCGATGAGGTAATCTTATTAGCGACGGTATTTTGCTGTCTCTAATAACCAAATAATTTTATTTTATTAATTTATTTTTAAAATTATTAGTAATAGATTTATCTTATTAGTGACGATAAATTACCATCGCTAATAATCTTAAATTTACTCTCTGAATTTTCTCCCCCACCCTACAGACTTATTAGCGACGGTATTTTGTGTTATTAATGATGGAAGACCGTCACTATAAGATTAAGTCATTATTGGCGATGGCTTTAGCGACATAACTTAGTCGTCACTAATAATGATGTCCTAAATATCCCTAGATCCGCGACGGACTCGATTCCATCAACCACCACCTCCCCTCCCCTCCCCTCCCCTCCCCCACCTTCGATCCCCATTTTGCCCCACTCCGCCATTGGAGCCCCTGAACTCCTCCCCCCAGCCACTACGCCGTCAGAGCCACCTCAGATCCAGCATCCCCCCACTTTTTCTCGAGCTCACCCCTTCTTCTCGTCTGCCTCCTGGAGTCGCCTCCCCCTTCTCCCCCCGTCTTTCCCCTTGCCAGATCGGACCCCCTACCGCCTCCCTATTCTCCTCTTGCCCCTCTGCTTGTCAAATCAGACACTTTGTCACCTCCCCATTCTCCCCCTGTTCCTTTCCTTGCTGGATTGAACCCGTGGTGGCCTCCTCCTTCTCCCCCCACCCCTCCCCTTGTCGGGTCAGATCCCCCGCCGTCTCCCCCTTCTCCCCCCGCCCCTCCCCTCGCTGGAACGGACCTGCGGCTCCACCTCCCTCTTTTGGAGCACCTAGCTGTCGGAGCGTCAAGCCATTGGAGCGCTGCATGGTCGGACCTGCACCACCGTCATACTGTGAGTATTAGTAATGACGACAGTGATGGCTCCATTGCCATCACGACATCCCATTTCCATCTTTTCAAATTTTAAATATTTAAATTTAAAATTAATTTAATAATATTATTAATTTTAATAATATAAAGGGCAGCTGGTGGGCAGAAGTGGAGAGTGACTATTATGGAATTCTCGAAGAAGTGATCAAGTTGACCTACCTTGGAGGTAATAGTGTCATTCTATTTAAGTACCGATGGTTTGATACCGATAATTGTATGAAAGTTGATCTATAGTATAGACTTATTGAAATCAAATATGGATCAAAAGTATATGTCAATGATCTATTTGTGTTATCCCAACAAACTGTTCAAATGTATTATACTCCATTCTCATCAAGAAAGAGAGGAAAGAAACAATGATGGGCTGTAAGCAAAATTAAGTCTCGAACCATTCATTATGCGCTTGAAGAAGAAGAAGAAGAGCCTCATTTATCAGAATGCTTTCAAAAGGATGAAAAATCTGAAGTTCATCAGTCTTTCATAGGTGCAGATTTCGATGCTCTAGGTTTTCTTCTACATGATGGCCAATATGAGGGGATAGATAATTCTGAGTTTGTTTTAAAAGATAATCCTATTCAAGAAGAAGAAGAAGAGGAAGAAGATAAAGAAGTGGAAGAAGAAGAAGAGTCAGACGAAGAATTCGAAGGGTACCAAATATCTGAAGAGAATGATGAGTAGTGCTCCTCGCTTATGATGAATTTTTCCACTTCTGACTCATTTTAAATACTTATCTTGCATTGCCATCTATCTGAAAGATACCAAATATCTAAAAGGTACCAAGAAGCTAGGCCTGATTGATCATCCATAAGAGAGATCAGACTCTACATAATACCAAGCATGAAAAGCAGCTAGATAGGCATAATATGCTAGGGGAACTGTCCAAAAAAAGATGTTATGTAAGATTATTAGTTAGCATCTGTAATGCATCAGTAGAAAAATGATTCTCATCCAGTAGTACACGATAATGTGTTAGTCTGCTGGTACAAAGTTAATGTATCATGATATATAGTTAAATAAATATGATACATATAGTTATTTTATTTTAGTATACAGTTAGTCTAATATGATACATAGTTATTTTTAATTTTCAGAGATTATAGATTATGTCTTTCTGAGGTCGGAGCCATCGTAGTCGAGGAGAGAGCTCTCATGCCGCCAGCTTGCATGCTTCTGCGCCACACGTACCATGCAGTAAACTCTACTACTTTAGATATTTTTCTTTATGTTATTTTATCCTCTATTATCTAATATAACATTCTTTATGTTATCTTGATACTCTTAGGTTTGGATGACGTGGGGTCACTAATGATCCCACAGTCACATGGAGCAGTATTCGGCTCTAAGAGTCAGTGGCATGGTAGAGGATCCATCCGGCTCGCAACACCTCCAACTCAATCGGAGAATAGAGAGCTCGTCTACATTCAGAGCTATTTGTAAGTACTATATCTTCACTGAATATGTTTAAAATTTAGCCATTGTAGAGTCTAACATTTATTGTTCAAAATTAATTTTGCAGCATATTTACAGAGACCTCCATACCTCGTGTGATTACCGAAATCATCCAACGATTGATGCCGAGATCGATGAACGAGTTCTTCAGTTGCCGTTAGAGGCTCATGATATAGTCTGTGAGATGTTCCTAATAAGTTAAAGATATTTAATTTTTAAATTCGCAGTAGATTTATATTTTGTTTATTAATATACACTTACTTTTATTTACAGGGGTACTATTGATTCGAGACTCCTTAGGATGAGGAGGCTAGCACCAGATCTTCGAGGAGGTGCCACCCGTAGGTTCCGAGATGAGCTATACAGTCTTAGATGGTTCATCAGGCAGTACTTCAATTTCGAGTCATCATTTGACTAGAGGTTTTACACATATCACTGGATGCAAACGGACATATGGGAGGCCCTCTGCGATCAGTAGAGCACTGAAGAGTACTCTAATAGGGACAGAGGGCATGACAGAATCAATCTATCTAGCAGCATCCGATTAAGCACACTGGTGGCTCTGTTGGCACACATATTGTGACCGACAAATTGGTAAAAATTCTATCCTTAAATTAATTTCATATTGAATTGATCATGTATACTTTAATTAATTTAATTTTATTATTTATTTATTATAGACACAGTAGCTGGTTCGTGCACTAGGACAGTTGTAGCAGATATGGGAGGCCACACACTATTCCAGGAGAACTGATAATTATTTAGATCCTCGTTTTCAATAGATCATGGTAACAACTTAAAATATTATTTATTAAATTTTTATATATACTGATATGTATGAACTAATAAATTTTTAAACTATATAGGCAGATTATATAGAGTATCTTGTATCACGGTATGGCGAGGACCTATCCTCTCAGCCCCTTCTTGACCTCGAGGGATGGCTCAGGGCCACCGAAGGAGTGAGTAGGAGCTGGGATCATAGGATTCGGTCATAGCTTCAACCCTCCATCAGCTCGAGGATCTTCATCGACGTCCTTCTCTCAGGGCTCGACAATCCAGACATGGACTGACGCACATGTGGAGGAAGTCATGTAGAGACTTTTGAGCTAGCGACCTTAGAGCTTCCGAGACACCATCCGCGATATAGTCGTTGACATTCTTCGGGACCTATATCTGTATTATTAGCTGGGCTTGTTGTCACAGCCATCATAGCAGGTAAGTCTATTAATAATTTTTTTACTTATTTTAAATTTTTATATTTAGAAGCTTCATATGTTTAGGCTTAAGTCCGAAAAGAAAATCTAGGAGATAAAAATTTAATCTAACTATCCAAATAATGAATCAGGGGACGTCTATAACTCCGTATCATCAAATAAAATAAATAAAAATAATTTATTCGAGAAGCAGAGTAGTATATCGAAATATCCATCTCCATATCGACATATACATTTTCTTATCAAAATTTATTAATAATATTTTATTTTTTTTATTATAAGATGCTAGAATATCTGGCTCTCATTCATCAGCTGCTGGAGAGGACATACAGGAGTAAGAGGAGGATGAGAAAGAGGACGGAAGGATCGTACATGATTTTTTTGATATGTATGTAATTTTGATACTTATAAAGAAGTATCTGTATGTAAAATTATGTAATTTATATTTTTAATATAATATAATTAATTTTATATTTATAATTATATTATATAATTATTATCTTATTTATAATAAATTTTAAAAAATATTATTACTTATTACTGTGATTAAACCAAGTTTTAAAGTATTTAATTATAATTTTTTTAAAAAAATTAAAACTATTAGTGACGATAATAGTGATGAAACTGTCGTCGCTAATAGTTATTTAACAGTTTAATTAAGAAAAAATTAAAATTATTAGCGATGAAACTTTATCGCTAATACTGTTGCTATTTATCTTTATTAGCAACGACAAATTTATTATTGCTAATAATGATAATTAGTGATGAGATTATTTTCATCAGATTTTTAGCAACGAGAGTCTGTTACTAATAGCATTAGCGACGGCAAACTGATTATTAGCAATGGTAATTAACTGTCGCTAATAATCTTTGCTCTTGTAGTATTTAAATAATTAAAATGAAGATGTTTATGTAAAATTAGGCTAAATATGAGAATGTTGTAATTTATCTAATTAAATCCATCTGGGTATGGTCTACACTAACATATCTGAATTTATTTTGCATGTTTTAAATTGATGTGGACTCTGACTAAAGATAAACCTTCAAGTGATAAAGATATATTTGGTAGCTTGATAAAATTGAACTTTATACAATTATCATAGATAACATCCATCTTTCAGTCATTGCGACTTATTAAGATACTGTTTCTGATTGGTGAGATACGTTATAAAAGGACTCCTACGGATTTGGCCCCCAACTCATCCGAAAGCTCGTGAGATTCCACCCCATCAGGTATACTCGTAGTTAAAATTGAAAAATTGAGGTGCTGCTCGACGATAGTAAAAAACACATCCAGCTTGGTTATCTCTTGTGGTTATAGGTTGCAGGTGATTACAGACTAATTTGAAAGATTTTCGATGGCTTCGTTTTCATATAAATTTTATTACCCCATAAAATTCTTATAGTCAAAGTACTCGAAATATGTAAACCAATATGGTCATGAAGCTTCAAGTCGGAAGGCATAATCTGGTATAAAATTTTACATAGAATCTAAGAACGAAAAGAGTTAGGCTACATCATCATGCTGCAGGTTGATCCCATTACTCACAATCAATATAAAAACTTGCATTCAAGCATTTATGTACCATAATTTGTATTTTGTGATCTAGTACTTAGATCAACTGGCTTCGTGCTTTCACCATTCCAATTAAGAAATGTTAATATATCGATATCGTATCCTGATTTCCACTCCAAATCAGATTCGGAAGCAATCAATTCATTATTGACTTGGACCCTCTAGGTTTGATATATACAGTTGTTGCATTATCCTTGTGGTGTAATATCAAGCTTTGAGCCGTACCAACTGCTCAGATTGGTTGTATATAATAATAAATAAATAATATTAAAAAGAAAATGGAAAGTAACTAATCTGTTTTATGTTTTTGTTTTCAACGATTCTGTTTAAGTGGTAGTATACTGAAGAAATTAAGGTTGAACTTGATAATATTGTTGCCTAAAAGTTGGTGAAATTGTTGGAAAGATGATGGGCACAATCACAAACTCAAATACTACTGCTTTGATAGAATATGATGCATATAAAAAATATTTAGAGTGGGAAGAGAATTGGATAATACTCTTGTATTATAGAATTATAAATTACTTCACACTAATTGACTCATTATATCAGGTCCTATATATAAATACATGAAGGTGGCTCTTGGACTACCCTTATGAATACAAAGTAACCTTTGATTTTTTAAATGACCTTTAGTTTTCCTAAGTGGACTCTTTGATTTAAGAATTACATGACTCTTTGATTTTCATAACATATTAATGATTAAATTCTTGAACTTTCACTAACATTAATTACAAATTAACTTCCAACACTTTTTCTTAATTTATAATTGTCATAACATCTTTAATCATGAATTTGGACCGCAATAAGGAGGACAATCATGTACAGCATAAGCTCTTCTTTTTGTTGCATGAGAATGTGTCTCAGTATCTTCTTCAATCACTCTTTCTTCCATCTTCAGTTTTAACTCATTCAACTCTTTTATTGTATCTTGATAACTTTTTTCAAATCTTTATAATTTTCATACAAATTTTTCATAATAATCTTGACTTCATCCATCTCTAGAAAATAAACATCTTTAATGATAATATTATAAATATCTTTCAAATTTTGATTGCTTGTAGTGTAGCATCATTCTCAGCTTCTTTCTTTGCAGTATTTTTATGACCATCGATCACTAATCTTTCACTCGAATCTTCAAATTCAACTATTGCTACAAAGATTGGTAAATGATATGGTCTAGATTTTTCACATGTATATCTTGTTGGTGACAAATTCAATTTTTCAAGTACTTTCTTGAGCATCAATTTGAATGGTGCAACCACAAATATAGATATTTCACCCTCCATTGCACACACTTGTTGTTATTGCTAAAGAGATCTCTTTGCTTCAACCTCTCAATTTTAATGAAAAAACTACACTTGTTTTTCTTTTTTTTTTTTTGTTTTTACTTTCTAAAAAAACTCTCAAGCTCTTTGGCTCTGAAGCTCTGAGGCTCTCTCGCTCTGTAGCTCTGAGGTTCTGTGGCTCTATGGCTCTTAGGCTCTATGAGTTGCTATAGAATCAATCTTATGCTTTGATAGTAGCTTTATGATCGATCTTGCTTTGATACCACTTTGTTGGAAGGATAGTGGGTACTTCTTGTGCATATGCTCTAATACCACTCTGTTGGAAGGGTGATGGGCACAAGCATAAACTCAAATACTACTGCTTTGATGGAATATGATGCTCATAGAAAATATTTGGAGCAGAAGGAGAATTGGATAATACTCTTGTATTATAGAATCATAGATTACTCCACACTATTTGACTCATTACATAAGGTCTTATATATAGATACATGAAGATGACTCTTAGACTACTCTTATAATTATAAAGTAACTCTTGATTTTTTAAATAATCTTTAGTTTTTCTAAGTGAACTCTTTGATTTAAGAGTTACATGACTCTTTGATTTTCATAATATATTAATGACTAGACTCTTGAACTTTTACTAATATTAATTTCAAATTAACTTCCAACAGATATCATGGAGGATCACTAAATATAAAGTAACCTTTGATTTTTTAAATGAGTCTTAGTTTTTCTAAGTGAACTCTTTGATTTAAGAGTTACACGATTCTTTGATTTTCATAATATATTAATGACTAGACTCTTAAATTTTTACTAATATTAATTTTAAATTAACTTCCAACGGATATCATGGAGGATCACAAATTAATATACTGTATCACGATCAGAATAGCATTTAGCTGTGAAAACCACAAATAATTAACATACAGTAATAATAAAATAACAGTATTATTTTCATTGTTTCACCAGTTGCACAAATTAAAAAAGTATATTATTTTAATCATTCCGCGCGTAGAAATAACCAGCGGATCGTCGAGCAAAACGCAAAGACGGTTCGCATCGGTGAGTGCAATATATCTCACTGCAAATTCTTCCCTCGTGTCATCTCTGCCGTGTGGCCATTATTTTTAATCATTCCGCGCGTAGAAATAACCAGCGGATCGTCGAGCAAAACGCAAAGACGGTTAGCATCGGTGAGTGCAATATATCTCACTGCAAATTCTTCCCTCGTGTCATCTCTGCCGTGTGGCCATTATGCACCAACTGCAGCAGTTGACGCATCCCTTTGGCCGTCAACGAGAAAGGGAATCAAGAAAAGTTTACAAAGTCAGAAAACCCGGCAACGGAAGCTTCCTGCGGGGCAGGAAGCTTCGCTGTACCTTTAAAATGGCTTCCCACGCTGGAAGCAGCGCCCGCTGGAGTGGCGGATGACAGCAACGTCGAATACCTGGTTGGATCTAACTGTACAGAGGGATATCGCGCTTTGGACTGCGCTATGGGGCCCACGTACTTCTCGACCGCCCAGAATTGCCCCAGAAGACCTGAAATATATTCCGTCGCCCATCCCCAACCTTTCCAACGCGCTCAGCGAGCCCCAACAAAATACCTAGCTATATATTCCATAGCACCTCCCTAATTTATCCGGCCCGTATCCCAGAAACATTAGCAAGGTATACGGCAGCGTTTGCTCGCAGTTGGCCCTAGTATTGCAGCGAGAACGAGCAAAATGGAAGCCCTGGGGATTGGAAACGATGGCGAGCGCGGCGGCCGTCGACAGCTGAATCAATTCCAGAAGTTTTGGGCCACGGTTGGGTTTCTTACCATGGTTTTCTCGGTGAGCGGCATCCTCTGGTCTCCTTCCTTGGAGCATGGGCTCGTTTCGACCATGCATCTCTTCTTCTTATACATGCTATTGGTGCTGGGGTCGGGGTTGGTTCTGCTCTCAGTGATGCTTCCTGTAGCCGAAGGAGTGGTCCGGCCTGCCACGTTGGTGGCACTCGCCTTGTTCTGTCTCTTCTTTGGAGGTCACGATGAATTTTTTCCTTTCGTCTAAGAGTCTTTTCTGATGCCGTTCTCACTCTGATCGGGTCTGTTTTAGATCTCTGTGATCATTATCTTGTATTTGCATGTGGTTTATGTCCGCAGCTTATGTTTGATGTCTCATAATTATGGTTTGCGTGTTTTGTCTTAAGACGGAAATGATATATGTGATCATCCTTTTCTATTTCCTCTGTAAATGACCGAAACTGTATAACAGGTTGATGAGTGCGCCTTGGTTGCAAGCTTATTGATTTTTTAGGTCCTTTAAGTTCTTTTACCTTCCAAATATACTGATTGGAAAGGTGCATGAAACTCGGATTACTTCTTCCGCCAAGTTTCCAACGAAAAATTCCCCACCGCCACAAGAAACCAAACATCTTATATACTCAGCGTACCAAGCTGTTAGTCCACCAGGTTAATGGATCCGAAGCCCGAGGACAAGTCCACCGGCCTCATCCTTGCATTAGCGTCGCAGGTCTCGGACGTGATGCCATGGGCCTTAGCAGTGGTGACATGGACCACGGCTGCTTTTGTTGCCGTGGCTGGGTCTTATGGCTTCCTCATCTACTGGAATCAAACGAAATAGCTTTCAATCATCTCCAAATTCTTGGCTGTCTTCCTCACCTGCAGCGTCGCTAGCTCTATCTACCATTCGCGCCGGGACCCAAGCATACTGGGCTTTCGTGATCTCGTCCTACGTCAACCCGCTGCTCCTCTTTTGGTGCCTCGACAGGTTCGAGAAGCTGGATGCGAACAGCCCGCCCGCCATCTGGGTTCCCACCACCGCCCTCAACCTTGCATTGGCGTGGCGGGTCTCGGACGTGATGCCATGGCCTTGGCAGTGGTGACCTGGAACATATCTGCTTTTGTTGTCGTGGCCGGGTTTTATGGCTTCTTCATTTACGAGGATCAAATTAACGAAATAACTTCCAATCGTCTCCTAACTCTTGGCTTTGTCTTCCGTCGCTAGCTCTATCTACCATTCGCATCGTGACCCAGGCATGCTGGCTTTCGGGATATTTATTATTACAGAAGGTAATCGAAAAGATTACTTGAGGATATTTTAGTTACAGAAGAATCCTGGGACCGAGACAAGATTCAGCTCTAGGAAAGGAACATAACATAGTTTTATATATGTCTACACGTTAAAATTAAGTGTATACATATATAAGTAATTGTTGAGGGATACCCACCGACCGACCGACCGACTATCGGAGGGCCCGACCGGCTGGCGGCCCGACCGACCGACCGACTATCGGAGGGCCCGACCGGCTGGCGGCCCGACCGACCGACCGACGGCCCGACGAACGACTCTGACTGGCCGATCGTGAGTCGGGCGACAGGCCAACGGACGTTGGCAGCGGCTAACTGCGGCCATTCCACGGTCCATTCCCGACCGACTAAATCCAGAGGTCCGGTAGCCGACCCACACGAAGCTCGCCGACCGACGAAGGAGTCCGACGCCACTCTGCTGGCCACCGACCTTGGGTCGGCCGACTCCACCAACCGCCGTACGGCCGCCAGACGTTGTCAGCTCTGACACGGACATGCGGCACAATTACCTAGGGGCATTGTCCCGCCGAGAGCCGGGTCAACCCTGGTGATTAGACGGCTACACGGCGACATGACGTTTTCACGGCGGCTCTGACAGCCTACAGTGAGTTGACAGTTCCTCACTTGTCCGCGCCATTAATGACGGCGCCATACCGTGCTCCACTATATATATCGGGGAAGGCAACAGTGCAAAGGGTCGATCCGCCCGTCTCTCCCACATACGCAGGCTCGCTCCTCCCTCTCTCTCTTCCTCTCTCTTTCTCAGAGCTCTCTGTCTGCATTTCACTGTTGCCCAGTCACCTCTCTGACTTGACCGTCGGAGGGTCCCCGCCGGAGCCGCCTCCGGTCAGTGCGGACTTCCTTTTGCAGGTGCGCGCTTCCCGGCGATCGGGCGACGAGGCGATTGGCCGCAACAGATTGGCGCGCCAGGAAGGGGCCAGCATGACAAAGACAAGAGCTCAACGATCGAGAGTCACTGGGTCGGCAAGGCGCTCTTCCCGCCGGGAAGAGGCCTCTCCACCACCACCGGCGGCGGAGCCTAGCTCTCCGCACCCTGCAGTGACCACGGAGGCCCAGATTGCGGCCATCGTACGGCAGATGACCGTACTGACCGACGCAGTCAAAAGCCTCCAGCAACAACCGGCGGCCCGACCTATGCCTTCCAGGAGCAGCCGCCGACAGCCTCGCCGACCCCTGTCGCCTCCATGCGAGCGCTCTCAACAGCGCTCCCACGGAGAGGAGGAGGGGCGACCACGGCGCGACGACCGACGGTCTCAGCGGCCCTCTCCTTCCCCGTTGGAACGGGCGAGGAAGGAAAAGCGGCCGCGCACACCGTCGGCCTCTCTTTCAGAATCCTCCGGAGGCTCCACTCCTGGGGTCTCTCAGCATCGACGAGCGGACGACTACGAGCGACGGTTCGAGGAGATCGACCGCCGGCTCGCCCAACTGCAAATGGACGGCCAGAAGTCTTCGAACGACGTCGACTTCCAGACCGCCCAGCCTCTCTCTCGACTGGTCCTCGATGAGCCGATTCCCAGTCGGTTCAAAATGCCGAACGTGGAGCCATACGACAGCTCCACCGACCCAGTCGACCACCTCGAGAGCTATAAAGCTCTCATGACGATTCAAGGGGCAACCGACGCTCTTTTTTGCATCGGCTTCCCCGCTACACTTCGCAAGGCTGTCAGGGCTTGGTACTTCGGTCTTCGATCGGGCAGTATCCATTCCTTCGCGCAGCTCGAGCACTCGTTCGTGGCCCATTTCAGCACCAGCCGAAAGCCGCCGCGAACGTCGGATAGCCTTTTCTCCCTCAAGCAGGGGGAAAACGAGACGCTCCGACACTTCGTGGCGCGATTCAACGCGGCCACGCTTGAGGTCCGGGACCTCAACGAAGACATGGCGGTTTCGGCCATGAAGCGGGGCCTGAGGTCGTCCCGATTTACTTATTCTTTAGACAAGACCCTCCTCCGGACATACGCCGAGCTGCTGGAGTGCGCATACAAGTATATGCGCGCGGACGAAGGAGCGTCCGACCGACGCTTGGTCGAGCCCAGGGGTCCGAAGGAGAAGCGAAGAAAAGGTCGGGAGCCCGCCGAACCAAGCAGGCCCCCGGCCGATAGTCGGCTTTCTCCACCCCGACAGATCCAAAAATCACCCCGCCGGCAGACTCCGAGGTCGGTGCGTCCCAGGTATGACTCCTACACTCCTCTCTCCGCTCCCCGTGCGCAGATCTTGATGGAGATCGAAGGGGAAGAATACCTGCGACGGCCTCCGCCTCTGAAGGCAAAGGGCCTCGACCATCGGAAGTACTGCCGGTTCCATCGGAGCCACGGCCACGACACCGAGCGATGCATCCAGTTGAAGGATGAGATCGAAAATCTCATCCGCCGGAGGTATCTCGGCAAATTTCGAAAGGGTCCGCCGACCCGACCGACTGCCGACCGACGCCCCCAGCCGACTGAAGAGGCGCCGACTAACCAGCCGACGGCAGGGGTCATCAACATGATCTCCAAGCGACTGGGCCCGGGGACGTCTGCAGGAGGAGAGCCGACGAAAAGACCACGACCGAACGACGTAATCACCTTCGCGGGAGACGACGTTCGGGGCATCCAGACTCCCCACGACGACGCTGTTGTTGTGTCGGCGACAATAGCCAATTATGATGTAAAACGAATTTTTGTTGATAATGGAAGTTCGACAAATATTTGTTTTACTCGACCTTCTCCCGAATGCGACTACCGACTGATCGACTTAGTGGGGTCTCCACGCCCTTGATCGGCTTTGCCGGAGACACCGTCACGACAGAAGGAGAAATCACCCTGCCCGTGACGGTCGGTACCGAACCACGGCAAAGCACAGCCTCCCTCATTTTCGCGGTCGTCCAAGTTCCTTCGGCCTACAACGCCATACTCGGGCGACCCGGACTGAACGCCTTCAGGGCGATCGTCTCGACGTACCATCTCCTTGTTCGATTCCCGACCAAAAATGGAGTCGGGGAGATGCGCGGAGATCAACAGCTCGCCCGACGATGCTTCCAAATCTCCGCCCAAAGCGACGAGACAAAGGATCCCCTGACAATCGACAAACTGGATCAACGGGAGGGGGAAGAGCGGGGTTCGCCGGCCGAGCAGCTCGAGGCGATCCCGGTAGGAGAAAATCCCGACAGAAAAATTTGGGTCGGGTCTCAATTGCCCGACACCGAACGCCACCGACTGGCGGAGTTGCTGACGGCCAACGCCGACATATTCGCATGGTCGGCAGCAGATATGTCGGGCATCCCTCCAGAAACAATTACTCACCGACTCAACATCGACCCGACAATGAAGCCGGTGAGGCAGAAGAAAAGGTCCTTCGCCCCAGAAAGGCAGAAGGCCATTGACGAAGAAGTGGACAAGCTGCTCGAAGCAGGCTTCATTCGGGAATCCACGTATCCCGATTGGATCGCCAATGTCGTCATGGTCAAGAAAGCCAACGGAAAATGGAGGATCTGCATCGACTATACCGACCTCAACCGAGCGTGCCCGAAGGATAGCTTTCCACTCCCGAAGATCGCCCAGCTGGTGGATGCGACGTTCGGATTTCGACTGCTCAGCTTCATGGACGCCTTCGCCGGGTACAATCAGATCCGGATGGCGCCTGAAGACGAGGAGCACACCGCGTTCGTGACCCCCAAGGGCCTCTACTGTTATCGGGTGATGCCCTTTGGATTGAAGAATGCCGGCGCCACCTACCAGCGACTCGTCAATAAGGTCTTCAAAGACCAGATTGGGCGTAACATGGAGGTGTACGTGGACGACATGCTGGTAAAGAGCACGCAGATCACGGACCATGTTCAGGATCTCGAGGAGACCTTCCGCACCCTTCGACGACACCGAATGAAGCTCAACCCGACCAAATGCGCCTTCGGGGTGACCTCGGGGAAGTTCCTCGGATTCCTCGTTTCTCAGAGAGGGATCGAGGCCAACCCTGAGAAGATAAAGGCGATCCTCGACATGCGTCATCCGAACACCAAGAAGGAGGTCCAACAACTGAACGGAAGAATCGTCGCTCTTAGCCGATTCATTTCCCGATCAGCTGAAAGGTGCCTCCCGTTCTTCAAGACCCTGCGCCAGGCGAACGGTTTCTCTTGGTCGGATGAATGCGAACAGGCCTTTGAAGACCTGAAGAGGTACCTGGCTTCCCCGCCGCTGCTCGTAAAGCCGCAGGTCGGGGAGACCTTGTATCTCTACTTGGCCACATCCTCTGAGGCGATCAGTTCGGTGCTCGTTCGGAAAAACGAGTGCCGAACCCATCAGCCCATCTACTACACCAGCAAAGTGCTCCACGGCGCCGAAGCCAGATACTCAGAGACGGAAAAGATGGTTTTCGCCCTGACCGTCTCCGCGCAGCGGCTCCGACCATACTTCCAGGCCCACGCCATCGTGGTACTCACCAACCAGCCCCTGAGGGCCGTACTGCGCCGACCCGACACATCCGGACGACTCGCTAAGTGGGCAATGAAGCTTAGCGAGTTCGACATTCAGTACCGACCGAGGCCTGCCTTGAAGGCTCAGGTCTTGGCCGACTTCATCGCTGAATGCCCGACGACCGACCGAAGGTCGGGAGCTGAAGGCCCGGGACGAGATTCGGTCTCTGAGCCAGACCCGATCTCCACCTGGGTACTTCACATCGACGGAGCCTCCAACGCTCAGGGAAGCGGGGCCGGGCTCCTGCTCACGAACTCGGATGGGGTAGTCATCGAATACGCCCTCCGGTTCGACTTCAAGGCCTCCAACAATCAAGCCGAATACGAGGCACTCCTCGCGGGCTTGAGGATGGCGAAGGAACTGGGCGTCGACAGCCTCCGGTCATTCTCCGACTCTCAGCTGATCGTGGGGCAGGTCAAGGGCGACTTTGAGGCGCGAGATCCGACCATGATCAAGTATCTTCAGAGGGTAAAGGATCTCGTGGCCCGCTTCGGGCATTTCGAGATCTCCCATATCCCCAGGACGGAGAACGCCCGTGCCGACGCTCTCTCCAGATTGGCAACGTCGGCCTATGATTCTTTGGGTCGGATGTTTGTCGAAAACCTCCAACAGCCGAGCATCGATCGGGTCGAAGAAGTGCAGCAGCTAACGTCTGAACCAAGTTGGATGGATCCGATCGTCCGGTACCTGTCCGACGGGACCAGTCCCGAAGATCCCGCGGAGGCCAAGCGACTCCGATGGTCGACGTCACAATATGTGATCATGGACGGCCGACTCTACAAGAGGTCGTTCTCCCTCCCTCTGCTCAGGTGCTTGGGACCGACCGACGCTGACTACGCCCTCCGAGAGGTTCACGAAGGAATTTGTGGGAATCACTTGGGGGGCAAGTCCTTAGCCTTCAAGGTCTTACGACAGGGCTACTACTGGCCGACCATGAGGAAGGATGCGGCAGAGTTGGTCCGAAGGTGCGAGCCATGTCAGAAGTATGCCAATATTCTGCACCAACCGGCCAGCCAAATCACTCCCATTGTCGCTCC
This sequence comes from Elaeis guineensis, assembly GCF_000442705.2. Classification (NCBI taxonomy): domain Eukaryota; kingdom Viridiplantae; phylum Streptophyta; class Magnoliopsida; order Arecales; family Arecaceae; genus Elaeis; species Elaeis guineensis. The sequence continues at coordinate 22,804,891 of NC_026002.2, forward strand.
ATGGCCCTTCGCTCAGTGGGGAGTCGATATTCTCGGCCCCTTCCCACCGGCGTCGGGCCGAAGGAAGTTCATCGTTGTCGCCATCGACTACTTCACGAAGTGGGTCGAGGCCGAGCCCTTGGCGCAGATCACCGAGCGGAAGATGGAGGACTTCGTCCAAAAGTCCATCATCTTCAGGTTCGGATTGCCGCACACCATCATCCCCGACAACGGACGGCAATTCGACAACCAAGACTTCAAGGACTTCTGCGCCAGGTTCCACATTCGTCATCGACTAACTTCAGTCGGGCACCCACAATCCAACGGCGAGGTTGAGGTGACGAACCGAACCCTGCTCCATAGACTCAAGACCCGACTGAACGAAGCCAAAGGCCTCTGGGTCGACGAGCTGGGCTCCGTCCTGTGGGCTTACCGAACGACCCCCCGCGTCCCAACCGGAGAGTCGCCGTTCAGTTTGGCCTACGGGACAGAAGCCATGATCCCGCTCGAGATTGGCCTGCCATCTTCAAGGGTCGAGCAGTTCCGCGAGCCGGACAACTCCGAAAGCCGGAGGGCCGACCTAGATCTTCTCCCCGAACTGCGAGATGAGGCTCAAATCCGAATGACCTCATACCGACAGAGGGTCGCCCGGTACTACAATGCCAAGGTCAGACCAAAGCTCTTTAAACCTGGCGACCTAGTCTTGAGGAAGGCGGAGGTGTCGAAGCCCTTGGACCAAGGGAAGTTGGCTCCCAACTGGGAAGGACCCTACAAGGTTGCTGACACCTTCGGGCCGAGGGCCTACCGGCTGGAGACCCTTGAGGGGAAACCCATTCCCCGGACTTGGAACGCCGACAACTTGAAGCTGTATTACCAGTGAATTCTGTAATTCAATCATCGGAATACAAGTTCAGTTTGAAAAATCGAAGTTCTAACTCTTCGACTACTGATCGGCGCTCAGCCCCGATGCATCGACGCGGACCTGGCACCGACGACACATCGGCCCCTTACACGGACCGATGCATCTATGATGACGGGAGTTCATACTCCTTCTACGGTCGAATTTTCGGGCAGAATCCCTCGGCCGACTAGCCGATCGGGCCCCGACCGAAGAAAGGCAAAAAGCCCACGCGACTACTGTCGCGACTTCCGACCGAGCTACGGACGGTCGAGGGATGTTCGGCTTACCACCGTCTGTCACACGACGCGACCTTTGTCGCATCTACGACTTGCCGACCGACCAACGGCCGGCTGAACGACACTCGGCTTGCCACCGTCTGTCAAAAGATACGAAACCCGACGCAAGAGCATGGGGACCCGACTTACTACCATACCCCCGACACTGCGCCGGATGATGACCGACTAAGCGCATCTACGGAGGTCCGGCTGCCGAACCTTGGCAGGTTCGGTCGGCTTCCGGCTCAACAGATGGACCCGACTGGCAACTTCGACTACCCGAAGCCGACCCGAAGTCGGGACCCATTCCGCTTTCAGGGCTATGCAAGTTGTCGGAGTCCTACCGACTCGCGTGGGTTAGTGGCTTACTTAAGTTAGCAACTAAAGTTCGGCATCGCAGCAATGGTCGGCATTACAAACAAGAAGGAAAGGAAGAAAATTTCATTCGTTGATAAAAAGAAATTACAGAGCCGGGACGAAGCCCGATTACATGTATTTTCGAAAAAGACAAAAATAAAGATGGTCGGCGGGGCCGATCACCCGTCCTGATCGATCTCTTCGACCGACGGAGGATCGGGAAGAATCGGCGTCTCGACCATGAGCGGCGCTGGGTCGGCGGCAGAAGGATGTCCTTCAGTCGGCAAGGGACCTCCGGTCGGCTCCTGCTCCGGAACGGCTTTTTCCGCTGGGATGACGCTTCCCGATGGGTGGTCGGCCTCCTCTTCGGTTCCCTCCTCTTCGGCGAGTAGCGGGGCGACTCGGCTGACGTCCACCTTCGGGTACAAGGCATGGACGGCATCCTGACCGTCCTCGAACCCGACCCGGTAGGAGGCGAAGCCCGACTCGAGCATCTCCTGCTTGTACCGGTCGGAGGCCCGGAAGTCCTCAACCGCACGATCGGCCGACTCCCTCGCCGACCAAACCTCGTCCTCAGTATGGGCCAGCTCCTCCCTCGCCAACTCCGCCTCGGCCCTAGCAATTTCGGCGTCGATTTGGGCGATGGACAAATCCTCTTCGGTTTCCGCGAGCTTCCCCAGGCTGGCCCGAAGTTGCTCGCGTTCCCCTTGGAGTTCGGAGGTGGCACTGTCCCGTTCGCGTCGAAGACGACGCACGACCCGACCTTTGTGCTTGGCCTCTTTCTTGGCCGACTTCAGTTCGGCCATAAGCCGGGAGGCCTCGTCCGTCAACTTGGCCTCCCGGTCGACCGACTCCTGCAGTTGGTCGACCAGCATCGCTCTTTCGGCCTCGGCCGCCGTCGACCTTTCCTTGAAGGCTGCCCGAACGTCGCCGAACCTTCGGTATCCGGCCTCCAACTCGGACATGGTGAAGATCAACTGCCGACGGAAAAAAGCTTTGTCAGAATTATGTGGCAAGCGAAAATTCTTCTAAGGAAAAAGGTGACGCGTGGCGCCCGCCGATTGGCTGAGGATTCGGCGCGCTTCGTCCCGGGACGCCCGCACCGCCCGCATTAAATGCCGGAGCGGGAGCCAGCCAACCACCCTGACACGCGGCGCGCGGGGATTGGCTCCGCAGTCGGCCGCCCGCGCCGGTCCGCATTCCCGATGGGACGCCTCACCCGCGATCGGCGCCGAATACCCGATCGACTGACGCCGTATCGTCCGGCACCCGATCTTCTGACGCCGACGTGACGACTGACGACGACAAGACGCGGCGTCTGACACCGGACGCCGGCGCGACTTCTGGCATCGATTAGACGTTCGGATCACTTGGGATTCGTGAGACAACGGATCAGCCGGCGGTACGGTCGGATCTGCACATGCGACAAATCCACTCCCAGTCGCCCGGTCTTGCTACCCGAATGAAGGCATCGGCCAGCTCTCCACCCGACATAGGAGTGGAGGGGGGCAACTGTTGGGGGATACCCACCGACCGACCGACCGACTATCGGAGGGCCCGACCGGCTGGCGGCCCGACCGACCGACCGACTATCGGAGGGCCCGACCAGCTGGCGGCCCGACCGACCGACCGACGGCCCGACGAACGACTCTGACTGGCCGATCGTGAGTCGGGCGACAGGCCAACGGACGTTGGCAGCGGCTAACTGCGGCCATTCCACGGTCCATTCCCGACCGACTAAACCCAGAGGTCCGGTAGCCGACCCACACGAAGCTCGCCGACCGACGAAGGAGTCCGACGCCACTCTGCTGGCCACCGACCTTGGGTCGACCGACTCCACCAACCGCCGTACGGCCGCCAGACGTTGTCAGCTCTGACACGGACATGCGGCACAGTTACCTAGGGGCATTGTCCCGCCGAGAGCCGGGTCAACCCTGGTGATTAGACGGCTACACGGCGACATGACGTTTTCACGGCGGCTCTGACAGCCTACAGTGAGTTGACAGTTCCTCACTTGTCCGCGCCATTAATGACGGCGCCATACCGTGCTCCACTATATATATCGGGGAAGGCAACAGTGCAAAGGGTCGATCCGTCCGTCTCTCCCACATACGCAGGCTCGCTCCTCCCTCTCTCTCTTCCTCTCTCTTTCTCAGAGCTCTCTGTCTGCATTTCACTGTTGCCCAGTCACCTCTCTGACTTGACCGTCGGAGGGTCCCCGCCGGAGCCGCCTCCGGTCAGTGCGGACTTCCTTTTGCAGATGCACGCTTCCCGACGATCGGGCGACGAGGCGATTGGCCGCAACAGTAATAATTTTCTTGTTAGTTGAATTATCTTATAGGTGAAATCATAAAAACCAATGTCTTTCGAATAAGTCTTGGAACCAACTTACTAAATTTTTGTGTAAAATCATTTTGAAATCAAATATTTGATTTATTAGTTGATCATAAATCTTCTACTATTGTTGTTAATGTGGTATCTAGATTCCATTTGAGGTAAACGGTCTGACTAATATTTTTGTTAAATTATAGAGTGAAGTGTTAGATAAAAATAAACCTCAACGATATAAGCATAAATTTTTTAAATTATTGGATGTTGGTGTAATTCACCCATAATGTCAAGAGATTTTTATTAATTTATTCTATTCCAAAGTGTGTGAACTAGAAGATGTACAAAATAATTCCATGTCAATATAATTTCCACTACTTCGAAAGTTGAACAAACTTTATTATTGAAACCTGTTCCTCACACTTGCCATTGGTTCTAAAACTCCAGGTTTTCCAAAAGAGATTCCTATAAAAAAGTGGAAATGGAAGATTTTGTGTTTGCTGTTTGTTATCGTCAAAATTTGTACTTGAGTAATTGAGCAAAAAATAACATCAAATAAAGGAGAATAAAATATACGAACAAACTATCGTGAACTTTCACCTCCACCAGTATAAGCTCTCCTACAATCATGATGCCAACTTCCTCCATAGTTCATTAGCCGCTAGCTAGGCAAGATGAATAAATACAGATTACCAAAAAAAGAAAAAATTCAAAAAGGTCAAAAAAGAAAGGAAAAAGAAACTGAACGCAAATTTTAGAAAAAGGTAAATGAAAATGTGAATATAAAGGAACATTATTAAACAACCTTCTGTAAACTACTTGCATGCTTATCTTAAGAGAGTCATGAACAAGTTTACAATAAGATTGGAACAAAACAAACTTATGTTTTTGGGTAGTTTCCAAAAATAAAACAATTCTTTGGAATCAATTTCTTTCTATTCATGAATGGAACAAACTCAAATGAAAATTAAAATTATCGAGATTATCATGAAGAAAAAAGATCTCCCTGATAAGAAATGATGATCTGACAAAAAATTTATACACTCCTCATCGTAAGATGGACCTAGCTTTGAGCTTACAAGTACACAAGATCAACACAAAGATTTAATGAGTATATAGGGGGGAAGAGAAAATACACTCCAAAGTTGAGCAAACAGGCCGTTGGTTACTAAATCTAATCATGAATAGTTGTATCCGTTGAGAAGAGTTGCATCTATTTTTTTTGATCTTATAAGAGATATCTGAAATGTCCACAGGATGTAAAGATATATTTGACAGGATGTGTCTTTTAGAGGGATGCCAACTGTATCTTTTTAAAGGTATATATGTCAATTGTATCTATTAAACAACTATAAATATGAATGCGTATGGGAGACCAGTACCTTGAAGTAAGACATTACTATTTCAATACTTTGTCCCCTTGCTCATTTTTATTTTCTTCTTGTGAGTTTCTCCTTAAAGAAGTAAAAGGCCAACATTTTGATGTCAGAGCCAAGGTCAAAGAGGAGATTCTATCAAGAAGAAAAAAATGGCCAACTATCTATTTCAACCTCAAATTCTAAAATTTCTAAAGGAGAATCATGAGAATTGATCTCTTCAACTGAAAGTATTATTTGGATCCCAAGATCTATAGGAGATCATCAATGATGGGTATCGTGAACTCACAGCACCAGAAGAAACTGGCCTCTTTGCAAATCAAAGAAATGAGTAAAGAGATGTAAAAAAGATGGTTAAGAAGATTTTGTTCTTCATTTATCAAGCAATGGAGGAGTCTTTCTTTGAGAAAATTGTGGAAGCGGCATCGAGCAAGGAAGCATGGGATATCCTCACCACTGTCTTCAAAGGAGGTGAATGTGTGAAGTGGATTCACTTACAGACATTGCATTTAAAGGCATTAATATGAAGGAGTCCAAAAATGTTGCGGACTATGTTTTTCAGAATTTAGTTATTGTAAATCAAATGAAGAGAAATGGTGAAATACTTGAAAATGTTCAAGTTGGAGAGAAGATTTTATGCTGATTATCTCCAAAATTTGAGCACATCGTCTTTGCTCTATAGGAGTCAAAGGGCATCGAATCTCTCTCTTTCGACTAACTAGCAGGATCTCTCCAAGTACACAAGCAAAGTTTGCAAAAGAAATCTAACATAGAGTCAACCTAGCATGTGAGTTTTGAAGACAAAGTTAAACTAAATGAACAAAAGAGTAAGAATAAAAAAAGGAGACAATGGCAACAAAAGAGGAGGCAATAATTGTTAATGCTATATTAGCGGAGGTCACAATTCTATAAAAGGAGGATACCATCATGAAAAAAACTTATTTGGCATGGTACTAGTAAGTCTAATATCCAATATTATAATTACAAAAAATATAGGCATTATAGCAGAGAATGTTGGAATAAAAAGATTGAAGAGAAAAATAACTATACTGATGGCTTTGTGGAAGGAGAGCCAACTCTTCTACTTGCTTCTCAAGTAGATTGCAAAGATGCTTCAAACATATGATTCCTCGATTCAGGTGCAACAAATCATATGCATGGCAAAAAAGAATTATTCACAGAAGTTGATGATGATGTGCATGGAAATGTTAAGTTTGGCGACACTTTCAAAGTTTCTATGAAAGGAAAAGAGAAGATTGTAATCTACTTGAAGAATGGCTCACATGAGTGTTGGGATTTAGCACCTTGAATTCGATCCATTGGAGAAAAATCCAAGACGAAGAAGCCCACAGGAGAAACCACTATGCGGAGGAGCCCAAAATGTAATGCATGACGATGTGAAGGCCTGGAGATGCAGCACACGCAGGCCTACAATAGGGCACGGCCCGCAGGCAGCGCAGGCCCGCGGGACGCATGACCTAGGCACACGCTGGCCTAGTGCAGGCGCAGCCCAGCACGGGCATGCGACCTAGGCATGGGCGTGCGGCCCAGGATGCGCACGCATCCACGTAGCGCCACATGGTGCTTCCTTACGCGGGAGGTTTGATGCGGTCGATGGTGGACCATGAGAGGAGGCACGGTCTGCACGAGCACCCTGGACTAGCTGATCCATAAGTCAAAAATTGTGGCTCACAGCATGATCTAATAGTTGGGAGATGATCTGGGAGGTTTTTTGTATGATTTAGTAGTCAGGGATGCGAGCGGTGAAGAACCAACAACTGGAAAGGGTAGTTGAGTCTTTTTGAAGCCCTATTTTCGATCCAGATTTGATTTTTGCCCTATAAAAAGATCCTGATGGTCCGTGAAGCAGTAGCAGGCTAAGAGTAATGGCTGAGAGTACCTGAGTGACAGAGAACAAACTGAGGTAGCAGCTTGGAGCAGTAGAAAGTGTTCAAGGGCATTAAAGAATCCTGATACGGTAGGTCTGAGTCTCTTTTAGATTTTTGTGAGAGCTTTTGTAAAAGGTGAGAGATGAGATCTATTATTAAAAGGAAAAGATTTATGAGAGTTGAGAGCATGTGATCTCTTCTTATAATTATTTTTTTTTATAGTGAAGTTTTGCATGCCCCGTAGAGATAGACCTTCGTCTGATCCACATATTTAATTGTGTCTCTTTTATTTCTTCTTTCTTTCTGCTATAATAAGTGGTACCAGATCTCAAACAATTGATATCAGAGTTAGGTGGTACCAGAGTGCATGGTTGTCTAGGATGCAGTGGTGTTGATCAAGATTAAAGAAGATGAAGAAGTCAGGCTCAATTAAAGTGGAGATCAATCGGTATGATGGGAAGAGCAATTTCTTCCTATGGCAAGCAAGGATGAAGGATGTGCTCATCCAACAGAGATTGATCGATACTCTCTTATACAAGAAAAAATCGACTACTATGGAGGTGAAGGATTGGAGGTGGCTCCAAATACAAGTGATAAGCATGATCTGCTTGTACTTGATGGATGATGTGATGATTTATGTCTTTGACGAGACTTCTCCGATGATGATGTGGACGAAGCTTGAGGAGATGTACATGGCGAAGTCACTAATGCACTCTTCTTCTGGAAGCAGTTTCGCTAGCTTTAGATAAGCAAGGGATAGAGCATGCAGAAATATTTCAGCAACTTTCAGGAGATGCTCATCGATCTCCTCAACATTGGTGAGAAGGTTAAGGAGAAGATCAGGATGTTGGTCTTGCTTTCATCGCCTCCTCTTTTTTTTGAATTTTTGACGATTGCTTTTCTTGTAAGAAAGAGCACCATCAAGATGGAGGAGGTTACTTCTGCACTACTCTAAAATAAGATTCTTAGATGAAAGAATTGGATTTCGAGTTCAGATGGTAGTTTAGCTTTGACGATGACTGTAGGTGGTGGTGGCAGAAGATGAAGCAGTAGAGAATCGCAACATGGGCGGTCCAAGTCCAGGATGAGGGACTCGAGCAAGTGTGATGAGCTGGGGCATCGAGTCAAAGATTGTCGACAACTCAAAGATCGGATGAAGGCTATTGTGGCGATGGTAGATAGTGATACAAACGATAGTGATGATGTTCTTCTGATGACTGATGATGTATCTACTTCTTTTCTCCAGTGAATTTTGGATTCTAATTGTTCGTATCATGTGTGTTGCAAAGAGGAGCTGTTTGACATCCTAAAGAACAGTGAGGGCACTGTTCACCTATTGGAATGATCGAGCTGTGAGATCAGAGGCAGTGAGATGGTCAGCTTACATACGCATGATGGAGCAGAGAGAAAGTTGGGTGAGGTCTAACATATACCAGCTTCACAAATAATCTGATTTCACTTAGTAGAATGGATTCAAGCGGCTACTGATGTAGAGATGATGATAGAATCTGGAAGGTCAGGCACGGTAGTAGAGTTGTGATGAAGGAAAGAAAGTATGGAGGACACTACCTTTTGGCAGGAAGCTCAGCACGAGATGGAGCTTCAGGAGCCGGTGGGAGCCTAGTGCAAGGTAGAGCTCCTGAAGCAAATGGATCGAGTACGAGATGGAAGATTCAAAAGGATGACAGGTGATGTCACAAGGTACAGTTCCTACTACCATAGGAGACAACCCCGAATAAGTTCAGGTCAAGTGAATCACAGCACATAACGAAGATAGGATTAAGCGGTCTCGCTCGACTCCCATATTTGTCCATCCATAAGCCGCTAGACGTATGCTCCAAGACATGGGACGAGATCATCCAAAAGCTCTCAAAGTTAGGTGAAGGTCGAATATCGAGTCGAAGTAGAGATTGTTAGGATTTGGCACCTTGAATTCGATCTATTAGAGAAAAACCCAAGACGAAGAAGCCCGCAAGAGAAACCACTATCTGAAGGAGTCCAAAACATAAAGCATGACCATGCGAAGGTTTAGAGACGCAACGTGCCTAGGCCCGCAGAAGGGAGCAGTCCATAGGCATGCACAGGCCCGCAGGATGCATGGCCCAGGTGCATGTTGGCCCAGCTCGAGCGCACGACCTAGGATGAACAGCGCCCATGCAGCGCCACGCGGTGCTGCCTTACGTGGGAGGTTTGATGCCGTCCATGATGGATCGTGATGGGAGGTGCGGTCCATGCAGGTGCCGTGGACCAGCCCATCCATAAGTTAAAAATCATAGCTCATGGCATAATCCATTGGCTAGGAGGTGATCTGGGAGGTGTTTTGCGTGATCTAACGGCTAGAGACGCAAGCGGTGAAGATCCAACGACTGGAAAGGGTAATTGAGTCCTTTTGAAGCCCTATTTTCGATCAGGTTGGGTTTTTGCCCTATAAATGGATCCTGATGGCATGTGAAGTAGTAGTAAATAGAGAGTAGTGACTGAGAGCATCCGAGAGATAGAAAACAGGCTGATGTAGCAACTTGGAGTAGCAGGATGTGTTCAGGGGCATTAGAAGATCCTGATATGGTAGGTCTGAGTCTCTTTTAAATTTTTGTGAGAGCTTTTGTAAAGGATGAAAGATGAGAGCTTTTTGTTCAAAGAGAGAGGTTCATTAGAGTTGAAAGTGTGTGATCTTCTTTTGTAATTATTTTCTTTTATAGTAAAATTTTACGTATTCTGTAGAGGTAGATCTTGGTCTAATCTACGTATTTAATTGTGTCTCTATTATTTCTTCTTTCTTTCAACTATAATAAATGGTACCAGATCCTAAAAAATGAGTATATCTCTAATGTATACTATGTGCTAGAATTAAAGAGCAACATCCTTAGTATTGGACAATTGTTAGAAAAGGGCAACATCATTCACATGAAGGACTCGACATTAACTTTAAGAAATAAGAATGAAAAGTTGATCACAAAGGTTCAAATGTCAAAAAATCAAATGTTTTTCATACTACAACAAAAATAACTATTGACGGTATTTTTAAGTACCGCTATAGATCAGAAAAAATATCATAAATATCTTTAGCGATATTTTTATGATATTTTCTTATGTGCTATCTTAAGATGGTGTCAGTAATAAATTATTGATATTTTTTAAAAAATATCGATAAAAATTTTTATTTTAGTGGCATATGTAAGTATCTTTAAAATTTTAAGACCAGTATTTTTTCTATATCGATAAAAATTATCAAAAAAAATTATATATCCTAGAATTAGAGCATGAGTAGGATTCAAATCAATGATCTTTTATTTAAATGACAAGCTCTTAACCACCAACCTATAATTTATATTATTAATATAAATGTATAGTTTATTTAACTTATTAACATACATTTACGTCATTAAATAAGTAATATTAAGAATATATATGTATGATAACATATATATTTTATGAGATCAATATAACTAAATCAAGCTCTATATAAAATTAATAATTTAAAATTTAGTGATAATTTTTTAAAATCATATAAATTATGATATTATTTATCGATATATTTATTAAATATATTAAAATATAAATTTATAGTGATATTTATAATAAAATATCATAAAATATAAATTTATAGCAGTATTTATAATAAAATATCATAAAATATAAATGTATAGCGATATTTATGATAAAATATCACTAATAAAAAAATACTTATTGAAAGATAGCGATTTTTTTATCAAAATATAATAAAAAAAAATTAACGGCCTATAATAAGAAATGCCACAAGCAATTTGCCGCTAAAACTCATTTTTGTTGTAGTACCATCAATATAAAGATAAAGATCGAGAGATGCTTTCAAGCATGTTTGAGAGATGACACATGCCTTTGGCATTTATGGTATGGGCACTTGAATTTTGAAATAATTGAAGTCTTCATTTATTAATGGAATGATAGAAGGGCTTTCGAAAATAAACTATCCAAATATACGAAGGATGTATAGTTGGCAAACAGTCTCGACTTCCTTTTAAAATTGGCAAGACATGGAGTACCTCAATATTTTTATAGTACACATAGATATTGGTGGAGTTATGCTAGAATCATTTGGAGGTAATAAATATTTCACTACATTCATAAATGACTATATTAGAAAACTATGAATTTATTTCTTTCAAGAAAACTTCACGATATTTTCTATTTTCAAAAAATTTAAGACCTTGGTAGAAAAGAAGAGTGGTCATAAATTGAAGATATTAAGATCATATAGAGATAGAGAATATATCTCAAATATTTTTAAAAGCTATTACAACAAAGAAGAAATTCACCAACAACTTACAGCAGCATGCCCTCCCCAACAAAATGGCATCGCAGAATGAAAGAACCGAACTATCTTTGATATGATAAAAAGTATGCTCAAGGAAAAAGGACTACCAATATTATTTTAGGATGAAGCAATTGCATGTGCAGTCTATTTAATTAATAGAAGTCCAACTAAGAGTCTCAAGTAGATGAGCCCACAAGAAGGATAGAGTGGACATAAGCTAAGTGCGGTTCATCTTGAGATATACTACAAGAAAGTAGGCCATCACTAATAACTGTTTCCCCATTGCTAATACTATTAGGGACGGACTACCATCGCTAACTAATCATTCGTCAGAAATAACGTGGTCACTAACTACTATTATTAGCGATGGTAAAAATTTCATCGTTAATATATGTAATTAGCGACAGTATTAGCGATAATAATACCATCGCTAATATTTTTTTATTTTATTTTTTAATAAAAATTATTAGTGACGATATTTTTCATCACTAAACCCATTACTAATAATTTTTATTTTAAATTTTTTTAATTAAAATTTTAAAAACTATTAGCGATAATGTTTTCTATCACTAATGCTGTTGCTAATAATTTTTTATTTTTTTTAAATATATAATTAATTTTTTTTAAATCTATTTTAATCACAGTAACAAGCTATTATATTTTTTAAAATCTGTTATTAATAAAATAATAATTATTTATGATAATCAAAAATATAAAATTAATTATATTATATTAAAATATAAATTATATAATTTTATAAATTTATACTGCTTTATAAATATCAAAATTATATACATATTAAAAAAATCATGTGAAATCCTTCTCATCATCCTCCTCATTCTGCTCTTGTGCATCGTTTCTAGCAGCTGGTGGATGAGAGCCAGATGTTCCAACATCCTGTAATAAAAAAAAATAAATTATTATTAATAAATTTTTATATAAAAATATATATATCGATATGGAGGTATATATTTCGATATACTACTCTGATTCTTGAACTGATTATTTTTACATATTTTATTCGATGATATGAAGCTATAGACACCTTCAATCCATCGATTGGATGGTTAGATTGAATTTTTACCCTCTAGATCTCCTTCACAACTCAAGCCTAATTAAACATGTGAAGCTTCTAAATATAAAAATTTAAAATAAATAAAAAAATTATTAATAGACTTACCTGCTGTGATAGCTGTGACAACGAGTCCAGCTGATCATACAGATGTGGATCTCAAAAAATCTCAATGATCGTATCTAGATGGCGTCTCAGAAACTCTGAGATTACTGACTTCAAAACCTCTGCATGACCTCCTCTACATATGTATCACCCCACGTCTAGATCGTCGAGACCTGAGAGAAGGACGTCAAAGAGTATCGAGCTGTTGAAGGATCGAAGCTATGGCTGAATCCTATGATCTGACTCCTACTCATCTCTCAGATGAACCCGAGCTATCCCTTAAGGTCAAAAAGGGGCTGAGAGGGCAGGTTCTCATCGTGCCGTGATATGAGATACTCCATATAATCTACCTACACAGTTTAAAAATTTATTAGTCCATATACATCAATATATATAAAAACTTAATAAATAATATTTTAAGTTGTTACTATGATATGTCGAGATCTAAGATCTAAGTAATCATTAGTCCTCCTAGACTAGTGTGTGGCCTCCCATATCTACAACACCCTGGTGCATGATCCAGCTGCCGTATTTATAATAAATAAATAATAAAATTAAATTAATTAAAAAATACAAATGATCAATTCAATGTGAAATTAATTTAAGTGTAGAATTTTTATCCATCTATCGACCACAATATATGTGCCAACAGAGCCGTCGGTGTGCTTGATCAAATCTTACTAGACGGTTCGATTCTGTCATGCCCTCTGCCACCTACCAAAATACTCCTCAATGCTCCATCGGTCTAGAGGGCTGTCCATATGTCTGTCCGCATCTAGTGATCTATGTAAGACTTCTAATTGGTGATAATTCAAAATTGGAGTGCTCTATGACGGACTGCCTAAGGCTGTACAGCCTATCTCGGAGCCTACATGTGGCCACCCCCTCAAAGGTTCAACAGTCAGCCTTCTCATCCTGAAGAGTTTCGAATCTGTAGCACTCCTACAAGTAGAAGCAAGTATGTATTAATAAATAAAATATAAATCTATCATGAATTTAAAAATTAATCATGTTTTACCAATGAGAAACATCTCTCAGGCTGCATCATGAGCCTCCGACGGCCAACTAAAGAACTCGTTCATTGACTGTGGCATCAATCGTCGGATGATTTCAGTAACCACACGAGGCATCCCAAGCTCTCTAAATGTGCTGTAAAATTGATTTTGAATAATAAATGTTAGACTCTAAAATGATTAAATTTTAAATATATTCAGTGAAGATTTAGTATTTATGAGTGGCTCTAAATATGGATGAACTCTCTATCCTCCGATTGAGTTAGAGGTGCCACGAGCAGGGTGGATCTTCTACCATGCCACTGACTTTAAGAGCCGGATGCTACTCCGTATGACTATAGGGTCACTGGTGACCCTATGTCGTCCGAATCTGAGAGTATCAAGATATCATAAAGAATATTATATTAGATAATAAAAGATAAAATAATATAAAAAAATATATAAAGTATTAAAATTTATCGTGTGGTATGTTTGGCATAGAACCATGCAAGCTGGTCGCATGAGAGCTCTCTTCTCGAGTGCTCTCTCCTTGGCTTTGATGGCTCCGATCTCTGAAAGATATAATCTATAATCTCTGAAAATAAAAATAAATTAATTAATGGATTAATTATACAATTATGATGGTAATGCAAGATTTAAAATGACATATTTTATTGGCCAATAACCCAATGGTTTGTAACTAAGTTAATTGAAACTAAAAAACTATTGTAATTGATACGCGTCAAGCCTAAACCGTCATGAAGGGATATATTTTAATATACTGCTCTGATTCTTGAACGGATTGCTCGTACATATTTGATTCATTGATATGGAGCTATGGATATCTCTGGTCCATCCATCGGATGGTTAAATTGAATTTTGACCATTTTGTATCCATCCCTTCTGCCTTAAATCTAAACCAACACAGAGAAGTATATTTCGATATACTCCTTCGATTCTCGAATGAATTATTTCTATATATCTCGTTCGATGATATGAATATATCTACACCTCCATCCCATCCATCAGATAGGAAGATTGAATTTTGACAACCAGATCTCCTTCCTCCGACTCAAGCCTGACTATGTGAAGCTTCTAAATATAAAAATTAAAAGCAAGTAAAAAAATTTATTAATACTGCTTGACTTACCTATTGTGATGGCTGTGACAACGAACTTAGCTGAATGAGTGACAAGTAATTGAAATGTTGACCTTTACATACGAACGCCCTCAAGGTAGAGAGCACAGTATCCTGGAGGTTTGAATCTTTCTTATTTTTTGATTTGATTTTACCTTTTAAGTATGCATCTCAAGTCCAAATATTGTAGGTTTCCTCATGATAAGTATGCAAAGAGTTTGGAATCATGGTAAGAAATCAACTTGCTACAGTTGATGCCCAGGTCTTACCACCTCCAAAGGTATGTTACACTTGTATTCATCATGTTTATATGAAAGTAGTTTACCTGCAGTAATGTAAAATTATATCTTTCAAATACTTCAGCTAAAGTATCGTGACTCTGGAAGGGAGAAGATGTGCAATTCTATTGTGGGTCAATAGAAGACGATCAACAAGGTGATCCAATTTTTTCTTTTTGAATACAAAGATCTAGATGTCTCTTGATTATAGAATGGTTAACGGAGGAACTATGGAATACTGGATATGCTTGAATTTTTCATGTGTTCCACCCAAATGATGTCTCTTGATTTTGCAACGATCTGGTTGCGATATGTAATGACAAAGGGATGGTACTAAGATATGTTTTCAACTATTTGCAACTTCATTTCTTCATTCACACTAAATCTATGTATTTTCAATGGGGCCGTGGGTCCGGTCCAGCAAGGGGAGGGGCGGAGGGAGAAGGGGGAGGCGGCGAGGGGTTCGATCTGGTAAGAGAAGGGATGGGGGGAGAAGGGGAAGGCGACTGTGGGTCTGGTTCGACAAGGGGAGGGGGGAGGGAGAAGGGGGAGGCGGTTGGGGGGGGGGGTGATCCAACAAGGGAGGGCCGATTCAAAATCTTCATCATAGTTAGGGCTGGAACTGAGATGGGTTGGGTCAAACCCTACCCCTACTCGAGTCCAGTCGAAAATTTTTTTTCAAACTTCGGGTCAGATTTAGGCTCGATGATTTTAGAAAAAATCAGGCTCGAGTTCGGTCCTGGTCCAGCTTGAGCTCGATCGAAACCCATTTGGATAGGTTCGAACCATGAGGTGCTGCAAAGTAAGAAGACTATAAACTAGGAGCAGAAATTTTTTAAAAAAATAAAATAAAAACTTAAAAAAAAATACTTAAATTAGAGACCAACAAAGTAAATAAGGAAAAGAAGAAGACTCAGATCTGCCATTGAAAAATAAGGCATTGCAAGTTTCTCTGCACCTTTAACGATGAGGTGGCTGCAAATGGTTGTCTGCGATGTCACAGACCATTCAAGCTTGCTCTGCAATTACAACAACAAGAATAGAAATGCATCACCTCCATCTCTCTCCAGACTCTTCAGGCACATGTTACATAGGCAGTCATCATAGCTTCTTTATGAATAAAGCACTACTGGTTTTGGATTGGATGCAGGCTGGTAGTATCGGGACCACTCTTGGGTCTGGCTTGGGCCAGATCAAAGATATTTTCGAATCTGATCTGAAATTCAAATGGACCCTGTAATTAGGCCTAAGCCTGGTCTAAACTATTTCAAATCTAGCCCGAAGTCCAATTTGAATTCTGACCGATCTTATCGTTGAAGATATTAGGGCTACTCTCATCGGAGAGCTTCTCAAAGTGATTCCACCTCTCAAAAATAATATTATTTAAATTAATAATATTATTTAAATTAATTTATATAATATTATTTAAATTAGAATCGATAAAATATGATCCCGACCCGTCAATCTGATTCGTATTCGATCGATTGTAAATAGATTTGGATTTAGACTAAACAGATTTGGATTATAAACAAATCAACTCGTTTCACCTGTTTAATATTTGAACTGAATTTAGATTTTAGATATCTAATCCGTTTAAACCGTTTAACCCATTTAATATTCAGATCGGATTGAGTCAGATAACTCATTTAACCCATTTAACCTATTTAATCTTTTTAAAATCTATTTAATCTATTTTTGATCTATTTAATCCGACTTGTTTAATCCGTTTAAGATCTGTTTAATCTGTTTAAAATCTACTTAACCTATTTCTGATCCATTTAACCCGACCTGTTTAATCTATTTAATCTGTTTAACCCATTTAACCTATTTAGTGTAATTTGACTTATTTAATAAATAATTTAAATGGATCGGATTGGGTTATCTATTTAATAAACAGGTTGGGTTCAGATTTAAATTTTTGATCCATTTAATAAATAGGTCAGATTTGAGTTGATAATTTTCTGACCCGACTCATATTGATCCGATCTGTATATGATCCGACCCGACCCAATTGCCACCCCTAATTTAAATTAATAATATAATTTAATAATTATTATTTAAATTAATAATAATATTATTTAAATTAATAATATTATTTAATTTAATGATATTGCTAATTTAAATTAATTAAATATTTTAGATTTAAAACTAATTTAGCTAAATTTAATTAAATATTATCAATTTAATTTAAATATTAAGTTTAATTTAACTAAATCTAATAAATATTAATTTAAAAATATTAAAAAATTAAAACAACATCATTTGATGACCGCTGTGGAGCTACCGTCGCCACCGTCGCTAATACTCACCAGACCAACCAGGAGGTGATGCTGTGGCACAAAGGGCTATGCGGCAGGAGAAGAAGGGGGGAGGGGGAGGCAGGGGGAAGAAGGTGGGAGGAAGATTGGGGGGAGGCTGGTCGGGAGCTCGGGGAGGCAGCCGGAGGTTCGAGGAGGCCTACGGACTTGGAGAGGTGGCTGAGGGCTCGAGGAAGCCTGCGAGCTCGGGGAGGCGGTCGAATGCTCGAAGAAAATAGGGCGCGGCGGGGGAAAATGGGGACCGAAGGTAGGGTAAAGAGGGGGTAGCAGGGGGAGAAGGGGGAGGCGGTGAGAGTTTCAATCCAACAAGGGGAGGGGTGGGGAAGGAAAAGAGAGGCCAGACGATGGGATGCTAGCTCCGAGAGGCAGTCGGGAGCTCGAGGACATGGGCTCCGAGAAGAAAAGGGGAGGTCGGGCGGTGCGAGGCTGGAGGGAGGAGGCCGGGGCCTCCGGTGATGCGGCATGAGCTGGGGATCCGGGAGAGAGGGGGGCTTCGGTCGGTAGCTGATGGGGGCATGAAAATCGAGGGCAGGGGGTGATGAGGCTTTTAGCATGGGGAAGCCAAAAACTTAGGGCGGGGGGGAGAGGGGATCTATTAGCGACGGCTAAGCCATCGCTAATAGTGCCATCGCTAATGAGTATTAGCGACGATTTTTGCCATCGCTAATAATATATCTCCATCACTAATAAGCTTAATATTTTTTTTTATGCGATGGGTTCATTTTGGTCATCATTATGATTGGTAAAAATGGTTATTAGCAACGGCAAGTCTACCGTCGCTAATAGCCATCTTTAAAAATCCTTTTTTTTGTAGTAATATTTGGGTGTACTGCCTATTTCTAAGTACCTAAAAAGCAAAGAAAGAAGTTAGACAATCGAAGTGAGAAGTGCATCTTCATCAGATATAGCAAGTAATCAAAAGTTTACAAACTCTATAATTCAATGATAGGAAGAATGGTGATTAGTCGAAATATAATTTTTGATGAGAATGCTTTATAGAATTGGAGCACATAAGAAGAAGAACAAAGTAAAAGACTCTTGGATGAAGCCATTGAAGATAAGGAAAATATACATATGCTAGACAATCAACCAATTTATTCTTCAATTCATTTTGCATCAACTCCACACCTTCACCATCTAGAAATTCTTCTTCTTCAACCCCAAAGACATCCAGATCATCAAGCACAAGCACAAGTCCGATAAAGATGAAGAGTCTGAATGAAATCTATGAAGAGACAGAAAAAACTAATAGTGTCAATTTATAGTGTTTATTTATTGACCAAGAACCACTAACTATTGCAGAAGCCTTGCAAAGTGAAACATCGACAACACCTATGAATGAAGTAATTAAGGCCATTGAAAGAAACAAAATTTGGAAATTAACGACACTACCAGAAGGTCATAATGCTATTGTTGTAAAGTGGATATATAAAATTAAGCGAACCTTGGATGACATGATTGTTAAATACAAGGCAAGGCTTGTTGCAAAAAGATACAAGCAGAAGAAGGAATTTGACTATAATGAGTCATTTTGACACAATATGGATAATTCTTTCTCTTGCAGCACAATATGATTGAAAGATATATCAATTGGATGTCAAGCAACCATTTCTTAATGGTTATTTGGAAGAAAAAAGTCTTGTTGGAAGTTTTCGCTATTTGACTACTAACCAATCAGATATTGTTTATAGGATAGGATTGATGAGTCGTTACATGGAGAATCCTAAGGAGTCACATTGGCAAGCGACAAAAAGATCCTAAGATACCTAAAAGGTCTAATTAGATATGGCTTAAATTATTCAAAAACTAACCTATTTCAGTTGGTTGGAAATATAAATAGTGATTGGAGTGGAGATTGAGATGAAAAAAAATGTACCTTAGAATATGTCTTCTACTTAGGATCTACTGTTTTTATCTGAAGCTAAAAAAATAATAAATTGTGACACTATCTTCTTGTGAGGCAGAATATATTGCAATGGTGTCAAGTGTTTCTGAAGCGATATAGCTCAAAAATTTACTAACAGAATTAAATCATCCACAAGAAGACCCAACTATAATCTTTGTTGATAACAAGTCAATGATCAAGTTAGTAAAGAATCCTATCCAACATGGAAGAAGCAAACATACAGATACAAAGTATCATTTTATTTGATAACAAATTAAGGATAAAGTTATTAAGCATGAATTTTGAAAATTAGAAAATCAAATTACAGATATCTTCACAAAGTCACTTCAACTTGAGGCTTTTGAGAAATTAAGAATAAAACTTGGAGTGTATTCTCTATGAACAGATTTATGGGGGAATATGTTGATTACAAAATCTGTTCAAAATAGTTGTGTCCGTTGAGAAGAGTTGCATCAATTATTTTGGTGTCATAGGAAGAAGTATCTGAAATATTCATTGGATGTAAAGATGTGTTTGACAGAATGTGCCTTTTAAAGGGATGCCAATTGTGTCTTTATAAAGAGATGCTAATTGTGTCTATTAGACGACTACAAATATGAATGTGTATGAGAGACCAGGATAGTGAAGTGAAACATTACTATTTCAATACTTTGTCTGCTTGCTCCTTTTTAATTCCTTCTTGTGTGTGAGTTTCTCCTTGAAGAAGTACAAGGCCAACAAACCTTCGGCTCCTCTTTTGGTGCCCCGACAGGCTAGAGAAGCTGGGTGCGAATAGCCCGCCTGCCATTTGGGTGCTTACCACCACCCTCAACCTGGCATTAGCGTGATGGATCTCGGACGTGATGCCATGGGGCCTTGGCAGTGGCAACATGGAGCATGGCCGCTTTTGTTGCCGTGGTTGGGTTTTATGTCTTCTTCATCCACGGAGATCAAACGAAATAGCTTCCAAGTTGAGAAGCTTTAAATACTACTACATAGTTATGTTTCATGTGCATTTGCAAGAAGCATGTTGATAATATTTTATTTGCTGGATGTTTCAAATTATATATTTATGTAATGTTATCTTATTTTTGTAATTAATTTACAATATGAAATTAATATAATGGTATTCTCTGTATAGAGATAGAATTGGACTCGGGTCGGGCTTTGGGTTAGGCCGGCATCTATTCAGGCCGGGTTTAGGCCTAAATATAAAGCTCGTTTATTTTTCGGACTGGATTCAGATATACCTTTGGTCCAACCCAAGCCTGAACCCAATTGTCAATTTGATCAAATCCGATTCCAAATGTATTTAGTCACTTATGAATTGGCCCAAGTCAATTAGCCAATTCATGAGAGCCTGATAAAATCCCTCTTCAATCTTCTCGAAAAAGGCAAAATGTGCTCCAAGAAGGTGAAGTGTTCTCCAAGAACAGCAACCAGTGGGTCAAGGTTGGAGCGATGAGTGTGGAGCTGAAGAAGGCCTATGAGATCGGAACAGGGATCAAATAGGGGAGGTTCGGCACTGTGTACCGATGCATCTGGATGGAGATCGACGAGGCATTCATCGTTAAGTCCATCAAGAAAGCTTGCTCTCCGATGACGTCGATCACGAGTGCATCGAGCAAGAGGCCAAGATCGCCTAGCTCGACGCCACTGGGAACCTGCACATGGTCCAGGTGCATGTGGTGTACGAGGATGAGGCATGGCTCTACATGGTGTGGAGTTGTGCCCGGTGCCGAACCTCTTCTATCGGATCCATTGGCAGGGGTCGCTGTTGTCGGAGGCGGTGGTGGTGATGGTGCCACTGATGGAGACTCGACAGGATGTGAATCCATCTGTTTGTCCATTGAAAAAAAGGGCAGTAAAAATCCTTCATGATTAAAAACCCCTATCCCTTCCTTGGCCCGCTTAGTTCTCCTCTCCCTCCTCCTCTTCCTCTCCCACCCCTCGACGCCACCGCCGCTAGAGATGAAGATAGAGATGGAGACGATAGGTGGGTGATAGGTGGGTCCATTGTCAGCCATGAATCACCGAGGACCTCCAGTGGACGTTGCTGATCCAAATTCGTCTCCAGCAAGGATGGTCTCTCGATGCCACACCAGTCGATCACCAATATCTTCACCATAGGGTAGCGAGAATTGAGTTATGCTAGAGATGGGACGGCAATTGGTGGCATTCGGGCTCGGTCAAAAATTGAAAATTAGAGCTTCAATCCATCAATTTTATATATTCGGGTGGATCCATTTGGGTTCGGGTCGGCCCGATTGGTTCGGGCTGGCTTGGATTTGAATTTTTTAAAAATTTTTGGATCTAAATCTAGTCCGAAGTCTGAAAAATATTACGGATCAAGCTCGGATAGGGATGTGACTGGCCTAATCCGACCCATTTTCAATTCCATTTTTGTGTGAAATGATGAGGGAACCACGGGGAGAGAGATAGAGAGAGAGAGAATATTAATGAAAATCAACTATTGAAACTGAATTAATCTTTAAAAAGATGAATATTCGGGAGTTGCTAATAGAAAAATTATTTTTTTTCAAAGATTGAAACTTTGGAGTGCTTGATGAAACAGAACATCCAAACCCTTCTGCTCTCTTGGATCTCCTAAATCCAAAATGCAGTCAACAAAACAAGATCAAATAGCTCTTGGCCATTGTTTTGAGAAAAAAGTAATACTTTTTATGTTTTATGCCACAGAGAGCTGTACGCTTAATTGATCATGGTGATGGATAACTATCAAATAAGAAGTGGGGAGTCGCATCGGATTACATGACATATGCATATGGGTCGCCATTGAATGTAAAAAGCCATCCATCGGATGATGTGGTGGCAGATATTTGCAGTGCCAAATTTGCACCGCATAGAGAAATTATATTCGACACCTAATGTATCAGCTTAGTGGTAGATCAGTCCGGTAGAGAAATTATTGCCGCTTGCGCCTTTATGGTGCCTTTATGTGAGCAAATGACGCCAGTCCACTCGGGCTTGGACTTGTAGGGATGGGAGGAGTTGTTGGAGCTCCAGAAGGAGAGGGTATGGTGGTGTTGGTTAACGATTGCTTGAGGAGGAGGAGGGCATTGATCTTGGAATACGGGGCCAACTTTGGAAACGGGAAGTTGGAAGAGACCAGTGGGAGGAAGAGGAGGAGGACAAGGGAAGGAGGGAGAGGGCAGTAGCCATGGATGGGAGGGCAGATTGGGGGCTGCATTTTTTTTTTACTTTTGATTTTCTTTTCTTTTTTTTCTGATTGAAAGGCAGGGGGCCCACCCAAAATTTATTTCAAAGGAGGGGTTTTATGTACAGACATCCCACCAGAGGCCACGGTTTGATGTAGGCTATGCTGGTAGGATACAGTTTTTTTACTTTCGATTTTCCTTCTTGTTCTCTTTTGTGATGGTGGGAGGAGGGAGGAATATATGGTGAAAAGTAATTGGCTCAATGTATCACTGGGCTGGTAACAGATGTTAGGATATAATTTTTCCACAGCATAGGATGCTCAGTCGGTAGTCAATTTCCTAAATGGAGGCAAAAAGAAAAAAAGGAAGTTTCCTTAAAGGCTACGTCAGTTGCACGAAGGACAAAAATACAAGAAGACTACGTACGTCAAGGCACTAACTTGTAAAGGAACGCGAAACTTCGCGTCAGCTGTTGACTAATGTTAGTTTTGCGTTTTCAAAAACTTTGCTTCAGATCTTACCAAAAAAACAAAAAACTTTGCTTCAGCAGCTACGTTAGAAGTTCGTAGAAGAATTCGAGAAACATTGGGTGGAATACGAGCGCTGTCGTACTCATCGTGATCGGAAGGGAGCACGAAACTCCGATTGCGGCTTCCCCAAGTTACCTATAAAATCCTTCCCTGTGCATCAAGAAATCTAACATCCTATAAACTCAGCGTCCCATGCTCCCAGCCCAAGCACCTGGAACAACCTGACATGGAACCATTCTTAGCGCAACCGGGAAGGAATATGTTCAGCTTTCTACCAACTCTTGGCTTTGTCTTCCTCACCTTCAGTGTGGCTAGCTCTATCTACCATTCGGATGGCCACCCTGGCATGCTGGCTTTTGTGATCTCATCCTACGTCAACCTTCTGCTCCTCTTTTGGTGCGTCGACAGGTTTGAGAAGCTGGGCCCGAACAGCCCACCCCAAAAGAGGGAGAGGCTAAAGGTGGCCATCTGGGCGCTCACCACCGCCCTTAACCTGGCATTAGCGTGGCGGGTCTCGGAGTTGATGCCATGGCCCTTGGCAGTGGCCGCATGGAGCATGGCTTCTTCCGTTGCCGTGGTCGGGTTTTATGTCTTCTTCGTCAGAAGATCAAACTAAATAGCTTCCAAGAAACTTGAAATACTAGTTCTCCCTTGTGTTGCATGTGTGCGCGCAAGAAGCATATTGATGATATTCTATTTGTTGGACGTTTCAAATTATACATTTATATAATATTTTATTTGCTGGACGTTTCAAATTATATATTTATATAATGTTATCTTATTTCTATAATTAATTTAGTATGTGAAATTAATATGATGGTGTTTTCGATATGAAATGTTGGGGGAGCTATGTCACACCCCAAACCGAGCACCCAGATCGGTCAGGTGATGGCCACCCACAAGGTCATACAAGAATGTAAAATTCATTACAACCTGATAAGCTCACTATTGATCTCAACTCATAATAAATATCCCACATTAACAAATTTCAAATATTATATAATTTACTAAACTTTGTCATCCAACTATAATTGATGATGCTCTATCTAACCAATTCTTTTAAATCGAGATCTCAACCTTTAGCCAAGTACAAGCATCCTGTAACTCTGAAAAAGAAAAGATGAGGCATGTGAGCTTTACAGCTCAGTAAAAATCCCTATATACTCACACCAATATAGAAGCATAATTTAAAAATAACATATAAACAATATCAAAAAAAGAACATAAGTCACGAAATCTCATACGAAAATTTAGCATAACTCAATATCGATATACATAAAAATATGCATCATATACTATCGAATATCTATTTTTTTTCAAAACTGATATACCACATATATATCATTAAGGAAAACTCCTTTTACTTAATTGTGATTTCATAACTTTTTATCCATATCTCATTAACATGATCAGGATCAATCAACAATTGTTGTTAGAATTTTGGACTAATCAAGATCATGTCCTAACCTATGATCGATAAACTTAAGTACCATGTTTCTACCTGTGATGGGACTATTCTCAGTATTATGTTTCTACCTATGGCGGGTTATCTATAATGCCATATTCCTGCCTATGGCAGGCTATTCTCAATGTCAAGTTCCTATCCATGGCGGGACTACTCTCAATATCATATTTCTGGCCATAGCGAGACTATTCACAATTTAGAGTGATTAGTTCAAATACTCCTTTCTTGGTCATCAATTTATTAAATCTCAACTATGTCAGAAAAAATATTATATTATATTAAATCTCAATTATATTATGTTCTTTTTCAAGATTCTTAATAGACGGTATCATAACTCAAATCATCCGATAAACCATCAATATTTGATACAAATGTATAATACAAAAAAATATAATTAGTCATACCGACCATCATAAAATAAATATCAGTCATAAAAAATAAAAATTATACAATATAAAAATAAACATATATATCGATGTTCGGGTTTAAGAATCCTTATCTCTATTGATGGGATTTTTTATCACAATAATATTATTTTTTAAAAAAATTATCAAAATAATATCGTTTCAAAAATATTTATCAAAATACTGTTCAAAACAAAGTCATCCTATGATAAGACGACTTTATGTACTGACTCACCACAATCCACGCCATGTGAAAGGAGTTAGCAATCGAAGACCTACCCTATGGAAGAGCAACTTATAGAGTCACCTTACCACACGATGACTTAGGTGCTGGAAACAAAAAAAAAATCTTACTAACCCTTCCGACTAAATCCTTCCTTCCCTTCTCTCCGTCACTTAGGCAAAAAAAAAAACTAAACCCCCCTCTCCCCTCTCTCCCAAAGTCATCCCTCCCTCTCCTCTCTCCCACACTGATTCTCGATCTCCGGTGCCCCTCCTCACGGGCCACCCAACCTCCCTCTCCTCCCTCCCCTCTCTCCCTCACTGATTCTCTGTTCTCACTGCCCCTCCTCGCATGCCCCCTAACCTCTCCCTCACGATCTCTGGTGCGAGAACCCCCCTCCCTCTCTCTCTCCGATGCGAGAACCCCTCCCTCTCCCTCTCGATCCCCGGTGCGAGAACTCTCCTCCCGCCCCGTGCGTGAAAGGGTTAGTGAGATTTTTTTTTTAGTTTCCAGCACCTAAGTCGCCGTATGGTAGGACGACTCTATAAGTCGCTCTTCTATAGGGTGACTCTATAAGTCGCTCTTCCATAAGGCAGGTCTTCAGTTGCTAACTCCTTCATCCACATGGTGTGGATTGTGGTGAGTCAATACATAAAGTCACCCTATGATAGGACCACTTTATTTTAAGCAATATTTTGGTAAATATTTTTGAAATGACATTATTTTGATATTTTTTTTAAAAAATAATATTATTTAGGTAAAAAATCCCTATTGATGATAGATCCAGGTATAATGAACATCGACATGCTTCTTGATTTATGATTTCAAGGACAAAATATTCGGCTCAACATCGTCTTCCTCGGCAATTACTCATCTATGGAGCCGGTCCAACCATCAAATCAATTGTAAATATCCAAGGACTCTAGTGAAAAGTTAGAGAAGCTTCGGTAAGTGGTTGAATGATATTAGACCGGGACCCCTGCTCACATAATGCGGTCTAGAAACCTCCTCTTAAGGTCAACCATGATCTGGGTTGCCTAGGTATCTGCACGATCCACTAGTCCAGAAGACATCTGAGAGAAAAATCTATGAAGAGAGAGAAATTAAAGAGAGAATAAAGTGGAGAGGGAAACTAAAGAAAGTAAGTAAAGAGAGGAAAATGAGAGAGATAAGAGAGAGAATTTCTCTCCTTTTCTTTCTTTTCTTTTCTTTTCTTTTTTCTTTTTCACCGCTCTCTTTTTCTCATTTTCTTCTTCATGAAAATAGGGGAAGGAGATGGTTTAAGTCGGCCACCTCCCTCTATGGTGTACCCATGTGGCAGTAGTGACCCCATGGTGCCGACGATGGTGGCTCCAGTCCATGGCAATCCAAACATGGCCATGTCCGACGATGTTGGCCTGCTTGACGAAAGGATAGATGAAGATAAAAGCAAAAGAAGCTTTGCTCATGGAATTCGGCCACTATCGACGGTAACGCCCATAAAACACAAAGAAAAAGAGAAAAGAGAGGCTTTAATGGCCATACCTTATATTTGATGAAGTATTTGTCCTCTTTCCCAACAAAAATGGCTGTGGCTCTGAGAAATATTCGATGAAAATCCAAGAAAATCTTTTGGATTTTGCTGGCGATTTGATTGAGGATAAGGGGCAATGCTTCAAGGGAAGATGTGATGATCTTCTATAGAAAAAATCCTAAGACGTCGCTGGAATCCTACGAGCCATAAAATTTCTCTTTCGTCGGACTTGAGAGGGAAGGTGGACTTCTATAAGGAGTCCTCTTCTTCCACTAGGCACATGAGGTAAAATTTTTTTCCTTTTTTTTGCTTTAAGATTTGTGTGAAAAAATAAAATAAAAAAATATATGGATCCTTACGAGCCATAATTAGGGTTTCATGTTCATGTATAAGAAGCATGTTGATAGTTTTGTTGGACGTTCGAATATACAAGTTAGTTAACAAGCACTAAATCACTCGGCTACATAATTGAACTTTTTTACAATGATAGTTTATTTACTTAATCCTCAATCATGTCCAGTTCTTTGGTATATATTATGATATTTTATATTTTAATAATAATTTTATTTATAAAATATTAATTTTTTCCCTTGTTAAAAATAAAAAAAAATATATATCATTTTATTTTTTAATATTTAAAATTATTATTAAAAAATTGAAAATATCAATAACTTCTCCATAGTCTGACATTTATAAATAATCTTTCACAATCTCTCTAAATTAAAAAATTCATGATTATCTTTTATATATGTTGCAACTAAAGAGAAATGATAATATTTAATTCAAAAAATTTATTAAATATAATATTTTATAATTTATATTTTTTTAAATTATTTTTTAAAAAATTAATAAATAATTATCATTAATTAATATTTAATGTAAATTATAGTTTACATCTGGAGGGCCGCTCCTCTCTATCAAGTACTCGTCTCCACCGTGTGCTCCACTCTCCGACCCTCTTCGGAGCATTTGTTTCTATCTGGCTACCTCGATGTAAGACAAAAACAGAGGGAAGCAACGCTCCAACCAATCATGATTCTCCAAGGCTTTAGAGAGCAGAAGTCTTTCAAACGTAAGAGGGTGTCGGCATCGTTGTGGCCAGAGAAGCCCATGCAAGCAAGGTTGAGGTTGGTAACGGTGCCTTTGTGGGAGCAGATGATGCCGATAGGCTCAGGCTTGGGCTTGCAGGGGTGGGAGGAAATACTGGAGCTCCAGGAATAGCTGACGGTGACGTTGGTGAAGGCTTGCTTGAGGAGTAGGAGGCATGGACCTCAGATACGTACTATGGCAAGCTCTGGCAGCGTGGAGTCGGAGGAGACAATGAGAGAGAGGGAGGAGTAGGAGAGGTAGCAGCCATACGTACGTGGTGAAAAATAATTGGTTCCTTTTCTTTGGTTGTCCTTATTGTTCTTTGATATTAGGACGGTTCGGATTTTTTTTAAAATAAAATTTTTTAATAATTAATTCTAAAAATATTTTTAATTTTAACTTATTTCCGTATCTACCGTCCTGCAGGTGCCACATATGAATCGTGGATTTAATCTATAATTTTAAAGTCAGATCAGCTGAAATCGTGAGTTCAACTCATGATTTTAAGTGGCTGATTTGGCATCAAAAATTATAGGTGCAATCCACGATTTCATAATTTTATTTTATTTTTGATGGAGGACCCAACGTCGGGGCCTAAGGTGCACTCGAGGATGCACTGGGCAGTGGGGTGGGGATGGAGAGAGGGCAGAAGAGCCCGTCGGGGAGTGGGGTGGGGGGGTGCGGGGGGATGCGAGCGCGGCTGTCTTGGGGGACATCGTGGGGGAGAGGCGTGGAGAGTGGGGTGCAGGCGCCGGAGTAGGGGGCTGTGGGCGCGCATAGCCACAGAAAAAGTCGTGGAGGGCCAGGTGTGGGCGTCGAGACAGGGAGGGAGGAGGGGGGATTTGTGTGGAACCACAAGGGTCGTTACTGGGGGTGGGGGAGGATGGGGTGCGGGCATCGGGGCACGGAAGGGTGTGGGATGTTGGTAGGGCAATGCGGAGCTGCAGCATCATGGGAGGGAAAGTGGTGCACGAAGTTGTGGGAGAGTGGATGGGGGAGTGCGGAAGCGCGACGGAGAGGGAGTGGGTGTGGCGGGCAAGGGGGTGGGGGCGGGAGGGGGAAGGAGGGTGGGTAGGGCCAGGGGAGGGAAGCGTGGTGTGCGAGGGTATGGGTGTGGGGGGTGGGTGGTGGTGGTGGGGCTGCACGGAGCCGCATCATGAGGTGGGGGTGCGGGCGGTGGGTGGTGGCAGGGCGGGCGCAGACAAGCCACGGACGAGGGCCCGGGGGAGGGGGGACTGCGGGTAGGCGTGAGGTTGGGGGGGAGGGCGTGGAGGAGTGGCGGCTGGACGGCGGAGCCGTGGGTGTGGGGTGGCCGCGGGAAGAGGAAGGCGGAGAACCTGAGGGGGTGGTGTGGGGGTGGAGAAGAAGGAAGAAACTAAAAGCAAAAAAAAATATGAATGGAAATTGTGGGCTAGCCCGCTATTTTATTTTTTTATTTTTGCCATGCGATTTGGCCACTTGGATTTGAAGTGACGGGTTGAATCTATGATTGCAGCTGAGGTGGCATTAAAATCATGAGCTTAATCCACGATTTCACGTATAAACGGTAGATCCAAAAATAAATTGGGATTGAACATATTTTTCAAATAAAATATTAAAAATAATATTTAAAAAAATTTAAATAATTCTACGATGCATAACTTGAACTATCCAATAACAAACTAGCACATCATTTATTACCGATAAAAATGTATTGTTATCAAAATTTAATTAAAAATTTTAAATAAAAAAAATTTATAGTTAACTATAATTAATCAAATGATAATTATTTATTATTTTGAATAAAAAAATTTATTTTTTTAAATAATATATTAATTTATTATTAGATGATCTAATACACACACGATAGAATCGTGGTAACTAATAATTTTCCTATGGCCAAGGGAGGAGGGATCAGGGAGGGACGTGTATGTTGAAAACAACTTGGTTCGATGTATAATGGAGCTGGTACGGAAGGGAGCATGCAATTCCTTCAACGCGTAGGATGCCTACTCGATACCCAATGTCCTCGAAAGAAAAAAAGGGTATCCTTATAGATTACGTGTCTGCTGAAAGAAAAAAAAAAAAAAAAAAACGTCAAGTGCAACTTCGCATCAGCAGCTCAGTCAGCAACGTTCGAAGCTCCAAAGAAGAATACACGATGTCCCGAAGGAACCATATACTTTGTATCACTGCTTCCCCTAGTTATATATATATATATATATACATACATACATACATAGATATATATATGTATATATATGTATATACATACATATATATATATATATATATATATATATATATATATATGTATATGTATGTATATACATACATATACATATATGTGTATGTATATATATATATATATATATATATATATATATATATATATGTATGTATATGTATGTATGTATACACACATATACAAATAGATAGATACATATATGTATATGTATATATATATGTATGTGTGTGTATATCTATATATAGATAGATGATAGATACATACATACATACATACATACATATATATATATATATATATATATATATATATATATACATATGCATTCACACACACACACACACATATATATATATGTGTGTGTGTGTATGTGTATATGTATATGTATGTGTATATATGTATGTATATGTATATGTATATATATATGTATATGTATATATATGTGTATGTATATATATGTATGTATATGTATATGTATATATATATGTATGTATGTATGTGTGTGTGTATGTGTGTGTGTACACACACATATATATATGTATGTATGTATGTGTGTGTGTGTGTGTGTGTATAATGGGTGAGTTGCTCTGCGGGTTCTCCTCGACTTTCTTCTTTTTTTTGATCCAGTCCGTTGTCGATAGGAAGAGCTTCAGCCAGCTTTTTTCCTTTGATTACGGTTAAGTAATATTATCGGGCCAGCTGCCGATCTTCCCTTATTTCATCGATTTCTTTTCTCATCAGAAAGCGTACAAGCAAGTGATATATTGAGATGGTTGCTCAGAGCGCGTTCAGCCCATATCGTCCCAAGATAATATTGTACACGGAAGGAACTCAGACCACAAGAAAATTGAGTTGCATGGTTGATTGTCGAGACGGTCGCCTGACAATAACAAAAAGTTCTATCATTCCTTCTATTTGGACCAAGTTGCCGGTAAATCCAGTTAAAAGAGCGTTGACTGGTTTAAGTCGATTAACAGAAAGTCACATTCGAGAAAAATAATTATAGAAAATTACATCGGCTAAGTTTTGATTATCAATAAGATATCATTTTACATCATAATTGGTTATCATCATTGATACAACAACAGCGTCATTATGAAGAGTTTGGACTCCTTACAGATCTTCCTCGAAGAAGACGATGTCATCGTTTAATTGCCGATGCTTGAGGGAGCTTTCTGAGTCATCAACTCCTCGAAGACTTGATCCCGTTGAGATCACGTTGATCGCGTCCACCATAGATTGAGCGTGAGCTTCCTCATCAGGGCATGGCTGAGGCTAAGAGTCATCCGATAACTGTGCAGATCGGTCCCACATGTACTTTTCGAGGTATCCTCATCTTATCAGGTCATCTATCTCATTCTTCAGCTCGATGCACCTCTCAGTATCGTGACCATAATCACGATGGAACCGACAGTAGCGCCTCTGGTTATAAAACGCTGCTTTTGTCTTCATCGGCTGGGGTCGTCGAAGGTAGTCCTCCTCCTCTATCTCCATGAGGATCTGTGCACGAGTAGTAGTTAGAGGAGTGTAGAAATTGTACCTGGAGCTGAACTTTTTTGGCTTCAGGCTTGGTCAGAAAGGTGGAGCCTCTTTCTCAGTGCGGGCTCGGCTGGGTTCCGTGGATGTTTCTTCTTTCTTGGTCTTCTTCTTCGGATCCTTGCCCTTAGATCGGCATCAGTCAATCTCTCCCTCTTCAGCTCGGATGTACTTTTGTGTACACTCGAAGAGTTTGGTATATGTCTGGGGAAGCATCTTGTACAGAAAATAGGTGAACTTGGAGCTGCGCAGTCCTCACTTCATAGCCGTGATGGCCGTCGATTCGTCGAGGTCCCTGACCTCTAGAGTGGTAGTGTTGAAGCACGTCACAAAGTCTTATAGAGGTTCTCTGTCTTACTGCTTGACAGAGAAAAAGTTGTCGGATGTCCGCGGTGTCTTTCAATTTGTGTCGAAGTGCGCCAAGAAGAGCTATCCGAGCTGGTCGAATAAATGAATACTCCCCGGTTGAAGTCCGGAGTATTATGTTCGAACAATTTTTTTGAGAATGACTGGAAAGACAATGCAGAGGAAGGTGTCAGATGCCTTTTAAAAAAGCATGAGAACTTTATAGCTCTCAAGATGGTCGAGCAGATCAGTGGAGCTGTCGTATGGTTTCACCTGTGGTATCTTGAACCGATTCAGAATCGGTTCATCGAGAATCTATCGAGAGAAGGGCGGACGGGTGCTGACACCAAGCTCACTGATAGGATCTCAGTTGTTCGCTTGGAGTCGATCCAAATGGCGATTAAGCTCCTTCAGCCTGAGGTCATATTCATCCAATCATCGCTGAGATTCATCGAGTTGCCTGAAATATCCTGAGGTAGATCCTTCCCCAGAAGAAGATCTTGATGAAGATCGCAGCCTCTTCCCTTTGTGTGAAGCTCATCGAAGGGAAAGGGGTCGGTGATCACCAGAAGCAGCACGTAAAGTACGTCGAGAGTCAGCTTATGGCAGTCATCGGATGGATCAAGAAGCCATCTAATGGAAGCATCGAGACGAGTGGCGGGATAGAGAATGGGGTCGGAGACTCTGTCTAGAGGGCACATCCCATGGCGTCGAATCCTCTGTCCGCCATTGCTACTGCTGCTGCTGCTGGAGAACGTGGACAGCCTTCGTCAATGCTCTAACTTGCTGCACCAAGGTGACAAGCAGTTGTTGGTCCGTCGTTTCATTCGGTCGTGGGGCACTCGGCTCTTCGAAGATCGTCGGAAGTGCGTTACGCCGTGATGAGCGTCGAGCAAAACTAAGAGAAGCATTTTGCGCTTTCGTTTTGGCCATTATAACTCATGAAAAAATGTTACTCCCTCCTACCTGGTGCATCAAACTGTTGCGGCTCGTCTTTGATGGGGTAATTGAATCGTTGCGCCTGAGTATCGAATGGTAGGGAGCCGGTGGAGAAGGATCACTCATCGAAAAGAGGGCACAGTCAAGAGGACTGAAAATGAGAGTGAGGGCTCACGGTGTATTGAACGAAGGCAGGATCAACTAGGGCCAGACGAAAAGATCGGCCAGTGGCGTTCGATGGTAGCAGGGAAATTTGTAAGAAAAGTCTTCATCGGAGATGGCTCCGACAAGGATCCTTCAATGCTTAAGTCAGTTTTTAGCTCAACAGATGGAGAAGTGAGTGAGACAGAGTTTCGGACTCTGAGTTTTTGAGTGTGCGTACCCCCTGGAGGTTCCTTCTTACCTCCATTTATAGAGAGAGTAGGATGAAGGATGAAAGGACGAGAGAGCATTTCAATAACGTCCAATCATATGGAGCCGTATGGGGATATCTTTAAATGGCCCTGTTAGCAGGCATGCCTTTTGTCCAACGTATCGGTGGTCACAGCGATAGGCCTTATCGTGCACATGTGACATAATAAATGACTTTATGGTGTCCTATCACGGCACACGATAGATCACTTAGGGTATGACCTCAAGATGACGTGACTTGATATGACTCAATGGGACTGCATGATGGCCACACTTGACCACTGATTGTTTGATCGATATCGATATTCAGGTTGGCCACTAGCTGGAGCAAGATGAAAGGGATTAGAAGCAGTCAAAGGTGAGTACCCCGCATGCTAGCAGTCCTGAGCTTGCCAAGTAGTGTTGGAGAGTCAGGCCGGAAGATGACTGATCTGAAGTATCAGATGCTGTAGGCGGCTGAAGAATCCGATGTCCGGATCAGGGTTGTCATAACAGACAAGTACGTCAGTTTTTCATCGATGCCACTGAAGAAACAGGTTGGCCGTTGGCTGATGTAGTCTTTAACTTGGATAATGTCGTCACGTCAAGATGATATTGAGGTCGGACTTCCACCGACCTCAACTTTCCGACGAGGTCAGCCTCCCGATGAGATCGACTTTCTGGGGACCACGGTCTTCTGATGAGCTCGATCCTCTGGTGATCCCTGCTTTACGCCGAGACTGGCTTTATGATGATCTCCACGATCCAACTCCACATCGGTAGCTTTACGTCGATATTCTCCTAACGACATCGATTTTTACTAAGGTAGGCCTCCAGTTGAGATCGATTGGATGAGGTCAGTTAAGTGACGAGAATCTATCCTAATAGTGATGTTGGTCAAGGATTGCTTCAGGAGGAGGGTATTGACCTCGATATATGTTGCCAACTCTAGCAGCAAGGAGTCAAAGGAGATCAATGGGAGGGGGAGGAGGATGAGGGAGGGAAGGAGGGAATGGGCAGCGGTCCTTTGGTTTTCTTGTTGTTCTCTTTTATTTTGATGGGATGAGGAGTGGGGCGCGTAGGGGAAAATACCTGATTCGATGTGCCGCTAAGTTTTCTGACACTGGGCATGCGTATAATTTGTCCACCGCATCGGATGCATGCTAGATGGTGACATTCGCCAAAGAATGTTATCTTAAAGACCGCGTCAATCTGTCTCGTCAAAGACTCAAAAAGAAAACCCTTTATCCAAAAAAAAAAAAAGAAAAAGACTCAAAAAGAAAAAGACTCCGTCAATCTGCAGTAAGGAAATAATTTTTTTTTAAAAAAATCTACGTCGAGACAATAACCTGTAAGCTTACGAGCAACTCCTTCGCGCCAGCAGGTCAGGTCGGTCATATTTTTGCGTTTTAAAAACTTTTGCGTCATCAGCAGCTACGTGATCAGAAAGTTTCCCGACGAATACCAGGAAAATAAATGTCGTCCGTGGACCATGCGCTGTCATCCTCATCATGTCCGGAAAGCAGTAGGGAACTTCGATTACCTCTTCCCCAAGTTATATTACCGATATAAAGGAACCCACCGCCTCAAGAAACAAAGCATGTTATATACTCAGCGTATGCTGCTAGTCCGGGTTGATGCAAACGAAGCCCAAAAATAAGCCCACGCACCAATCAGACCTGGAACAATCGTTAGCGCAACCGAGAAGGAATATGTTCAGCTTTCTACCAAAACTTGGCTTTGTCTTCCTCACCTTCAGTGTCGTTAGCTCTATCTACAATTCGCGTGGCGACCCAGGCATGCTGGCTTTCGTGATCTCATCCTACGTCAACCTTCTGCTCCTCTTTTGGTGCGTCGACAGGTTTGAGAAGCTGGGCCCAAACAGCCCACCCGAAAAGAGGAAGAGGCTAAAGGTGGCCATCTGGGTGCTCACCACCGCCCTCAACCTGGCATTAGCGTGGCGGGTCGCGGACGTGATGCCATGGGCCTTGGCAGTGGCCGCATGGAGCATGGCTGCTTTTGTTGCCGTTGTCGGGTTTTATGTCTTCTTCATCCACGAAGATCAAACGAAATAGCTTCCAAGTTAAGAAGCTTTAAATACTACTACATAGTTATGTCGCACGTGTGTGTGCAAGAAGCATGTTGAAATATTTTATTTGCTGGACGTTTCAAATTATATATTTATGTAACGTTATCTTATTTCTGTAATTAATTTAGTACGTGAAATTAATATGATGGTGTTTTCTGTGTGAAATGGTGAGGGAGCAACTAAATTAATATATATTGTTGGGATAGATTTTCGTCACTTAGCCAACTCTCTCTCGTATCTAAGCCGACTAAAAATGCTTCACCGATTAAGCCACCTTCAATCAATCCAGCTCGGATTGACGAGTCCCGACCGTCAAGATCGACACCGGAGGATCGACGTGGATTCCCAGCCGACTAAAGCCTTCTCTGGTCGACATCAGTCCGACTAAGATCAATATGCCACCCACGACTTCTGGCATCCAGCGGTGCTTGGCCCATGACCGAGTTCACACTCGGTTAACGGCCGACCATGCCAATCGAGGATAAGGCAACCCGACGATCCCATTCTACCGCCTTCGACAATGCGGGTCTCAACCAACTAGCTGAGCACCACCGAACATGGCCATCATATAATTCTGACAGGTCATATCAAGATCATGTCACTCAGACACCATATTCTAATCGGCTGACTGCACACCATGATGGAATACTATGATTTCATTAAATGCATCTACAGGGTCATTAATTATACCCCACATTCGATAGCGTCTGCCGCCATAAGTACGTCGAGTAGAAAGCACACTTGCCGTCAGCATTTAAAGATACCCATGCGACACCATGTGACACTGTACGATAGGACATGATCGATATAATCATCCGTCCTCCCACCATTCATTTTACTCCCTCTATAAATAAAGGTAAGCAGAGACCTCTCCAGGTAAGCGGGGCATGCGCATACTATTTTTGCAATCCAGAAATTCTGTCACGCTTTCCTCTCGAACCACCACATTGATTTGAGCGTCGGCGGGTCCTTGTCGGAGCTACCTCCGACGGGACTTAATTTACAGATTCTTCTCTCCTGGTGCCGAGCGAAGCCCAGCACCATCTCTCTCATCCACAGTTTCGTCCTTGATCTCGGCCTTGACTGTGTGTATTTTTTTTATGACGGCACGTTATCTTTCGGCGATCTCACCGCCCGCTAACAGAGTTAACCCTTAGTCGACTTCGGACCAATTACCAACTACCCATTGGAGAAAAACCGCAACATGTATCTTTTACAATCTATTTAAATTAGATAATTTATGATTATCCTTTATCTATGTTGCAACTAAAAAGCAATGTAGTATTTAATGTAGCAAATTTATTAATATTTTATAATTTATATTTTATTTTAAGTTGTTTTTAATTTTTAGTATTTAATACAAATTCAATTGAACAATTGATCCAATCTTTTGACTACGTGCCACGTTCATAGGCTTACTAATTATGCCTTTAACCCCCACCTAATTACTGATACATCGCATGTAGTTTAAATGGTAGATTCTATTCTCATCCTTTATAATTATATCATTCAATAGCGCATGGTTTACTAACATTATTGTATATCACTCAGGATTAGATTTATACAATATTCATTTTCAGATAGAAGAATATTAATTAATTAATATCTAACTTATATTCATATCCGCTTAGAGCAAATGAATATTTTTAATATCTGATTTATATTTTTATCTATTTAAAATAATTATAAGTACTAATTTTGTGATTCAATCCAAATTTATATTTGTTTAAAAAAAATAAATATTATTGCTCCTGGTTCTCGACCGGAAGTTAAGGTCGGCTAGCCGAAGTGAACCAAAGTCGTCGGGCTAAAGAAACATTGAGGAAGGAGACAAGACTTGCAAAGAAGTCTCTTGTTGCCGAAATTATTTCCAGCAGAAATTCTCTGGTGCTCAAATTAGACAGACACCAGAAATAGTGGAACGAAGAGTGCGGAGGGAGTTTGAGAGCTTACTAGGTCCCCTAATGCTCCCAATTTATACAAGAAGGTAGATAGAAGTTGTTTCCATGCGTGGAGGCCACAATCACGAAAATCATGCTCCGCACGCCAGATATGGTTGGAGTGAGCTATCATCCAACAATTTTTGGTATCTTATCAGGGTCATCATAACCTGATATTGGTGGAACCGTGATCGTTCATTTTGGATTCAATTGTGGTCAGTCAGTTGTCCCCACAAAAAATTCAAATATAGATATATTTGTATCCAATCCGTATTAGATCCACTTCCAGACCTCTTTTTTTTTTGCCATCGCACTTTTTATTAGAGATAACATGGGTAAAAAAAAAATAAAAAAAAGATAGGGAGAGCGGCCAATACAAAAAGCAAGTCGCTTTGGTTTAAATATCAATATTATATTTACGTACATTGATAATTAATTTTTACGACAGATATTTATAAGCATATCTAATTATGCCCATTTTACTAATTTTTTTTTATTTTATGTAGATAATTATTTTTTTGACCTAAGTAAATTTTTGCGTAGGTAAACCTTACATCGATAAAAGCTCTATTTCTCATAGTGAAAAGATAATCAATTGATGTGAGAACCCTTTTCAACTCATATCCTCCAAGCCAAACTTGAAACCAATTGTCATCACCTGATTGCTTTTTGCCTAAGTTGTTGCTCACTAATTGTGATGCTTCACTTTCTTGCAAGCATGGCTCCTTTATAGTGCACGGGCCTGTACTGAAGAGTGCTATGCAGTCTTCGATGGCTACCATTAGGATGGATGGTCATCAAATAAATTGGTTCACGAGTACGTATAATGTCATATAAGATGTGCATTGTTTAGTGGTCATCCATCTTCTGTGTGGCCATTGAAGGACTTCTGTGTGGCCATTGAAGGCTACAAAGTATTCTATGATTGTAGAAGATCTCGGTTGTTCTCTTGCAGCCGACCAAATCTACTTGGTCTATTGACCCCTTCGACTGCACATTGATGCTGGCCTGTTCACCACTGGCATACTCTCATCACATAGGACCACAACTCAATCTAGCTTCTTGTCGGGGACTAGCTTGCTACACGGATGCATAAAATCCCTTGTCAACAAGCTCGCACAGCTAAGAACCCCTCATCATGCTTCTTGGATGCCATGGATTGGATTTGCTTCCATCAACAATTTTTTTTTCTAGAATGAAAAGATCCAACCCTAAAACTGTGACAAAGTGTTCTCTCTAAACCTACTTAATTCAGCCAGAAATTTTATCCAGCATACAACAGCTCACTCCTCGACCCAACATTTAACCAGACTTCCAAAACCCTCACCCCATAATCAATAGCCTCCACATTGCTGCCTCTCTAAGAACCTCACTCCTAGCCATCGATCTCACCATCCTGGTGACCGTTCCTGCTCCATCTGGCCTACTCCCTCATCTGATGGGCCGTGGATTTGGGTGACCTGAAGAATTCCTGCATGAATTCATACGGCAAGATCTTTAACAGCAGGGATATTATTGTCAAACAAGTGATGAATATTTTTTTTCTGTATGGAGGATGATTATAGATAGTTATTAAATAGTTTTTTGACCTACCATTTGATGACCACAAGTGACATCCATTATTATAGAATTGTTGGAGAATGTTGAGATCTGTATCTTCTGTTGAAGTTTTGTATGTATTTTCGAAGGCTAATTATCTAATAGTATTGCTAACTCGATAACTTCTTCCTGGGCTAAGCATTCAGGATTAATATTATGGGATTTTATGACTGCTTTGGCCATTCAATTTTAAAATATTTTATTTTTTAATTTTTAAAAAAATATTTATAAAAATATCTAAAAAATAAGTGATGAATATTCAAATTAAAGTCTAATTTATGCCATATGACATATATACTCGGAGCGGCATACAAATGCTACAATAAAAACAATCCGACGGAATTTTGATAACACTCAAAAAAAAATATTATTATAAATAATTTATAGTAATGATTTTAAAAAATATTATAAAAAAATATATAATATTATAATATTTTATCAAAAGTATTACTAAAAATTATTATATAGCGATGGTATCTTATAATTATTTTAAAAAATTATATCTTATTATAATATTTTTAAAAATTATCATATTAAATTTTATAATTTATTTACAAAATATAATACCAAAATCAGAAGATCTGACACTGATATGAATTCTATGTGCGACACGTTGACGTTTGAAACAAGTTGGCTAATAGAAATATAGCAAGTGTATATAGCACCATAGTAAAATTCAAAGGAAAAATAATTTTGTCTCAGCAGCTACGTCAGAAAGAATAATTCTACAAAAAGCGGACGGAAAACAGGGAAATGTGGTTCGCGCACCGGGAGCTGTCGCCTTCATCATGTCCAAAGGGAACACGAAACTCGAATTGCTTCTTCCTCAAGTTTCCTATATGAAAGCCTCCACCGCCTCAAGAAACCAAGCGTCTTACACACTCATCGCACCATCCACCAAGTTAATGGATCCGACGCCCGAGGCCATGCCGACAACCTGACATGGAACAATCAGCGCAACCGAGAAGGAATATGTTCAGCTTTCTACCAGCTCTTGGCTTTGTCTTCCTCACCTTCAGTGTGGCTAGCTCTATCTACCATTCGCATGGCGACTCAGGCATGCTGGCTTTCGTGATCTCATCCTACGTCAACCTTCTGCTACTCTTTTGGTGCCTCGACAGGTTTGAGAAGCTGGGCCCGAACAGCCCGTCCAAGAAGAGGGAGAGGGTAAAGGTGGTCATGCATCTGGGTGCTCGCCACCGCCCTCAACCTGGCATTAGCGTGGCGGGTCTCGGACATCATGCCATGGGCCTTGGCAGTGGCCGCATGGAGCATGGTTGCTCTTGTTGCCGTGGTCGGGTTTTATGGCTTCTTCGTCTACAACGACGAAACCCCATAGAAGCTTTAAATACTATTTCATGTTTATATTGCATATGCGAGTGCAAGAAGCATATTGATAATATTTTATTTGCTGGACAATTCAAGTTATGTATTTATGTAATGTTATCTTATTTCTGTAATTAATTTAGCACGTGAAATTAATATAATGGTGTTTTTTGTGCGAATTAATGAGGGAACCACGACTAGGATTGCATGTTCATGTGTAAGAAGCATGTTGATAGTTTTATTTGATGGAAGCTCCAAATTCTATATTTATGTAATGCTATATTATTTCCATAAATAATTTAGTACATGAAAGTGATGTGATGATCATTTTTGAATGAAATGATGAGGGAGCAAAACTTTATAAGTAGGTATCCAGATTGCAGATCCAGATTTGAAAATTTTTTAAAATCTGAATATGATCAAATATCCTGCTTAGTTAACAAGCACTAAACCACTCAGCTATACAATTCAACTCCTTTTCATAATAATAGTTTATTTACCTACTTAATCCACATGCCGAGTTATTTGGTATATACTATAATATTTTATATTTTAATAATAATTTTATTTGTAAAATATTAATCTTCTCTTGATAAGAATAAGAAAAAATAAATATCATTTTATACTTCATAATATTAAAAAGTATTATTGTTAAAAATTTAAAAATATCGATAACTTCTCCATATTCCAACATTTACATATAATCCTTTACAATCTCTCTAAATTAGATAATTCAAGATTATCTTTTATATATGTTGCAATTAAAGAGCAATGGTAGCATTTAATGGAGAAAATTTATCAAATTTATTAATATTGTGTAATTTATATTTTATTTTAAATTATTTTTAATTTTTAATATTTAATAGAAATCCAATTGAACAATTGATCCAATCCTTTGTCTATGTTGGCATGTGTATAGGCTTAGAAATTATGCCTTAAATCCTGACCTGATTATCCATGCATTACATGCAATCTGGATGGTAGATTCTACTCTCATCTTTTATAATTATATCATTCAATAGTACAAGGTTTGCTAGCATTACTGTACATCGCTCAAGATTCGATTTATATCATATTCACATTCGGATAGAAAATATAAATTGATTAATATCTAACTTATACCCTTAGCTATTTAGAGAAAATGGATATTTTTAATGTCTAATTCGTGTATATCTATATTTGTTTAGAATGACTATAGATATTAATTTTGTTATTCAGCCCAAATTTGTATTTGTTGAAAAGTATGAATACAAATATAGATATATCTGTATTCAATCCAAATTTGATTCACTTTGAGCCTTTGCTACCGCATATTTTATTAAAGATAATATGGGTAAAAGAAAAATATAAAAAATAAAAAGAATAAAATATAGATAGGGAGCACAGCCAATACAGAAAGCAAGCCTAAAGAAAATGATATTTAATCGACATAAAAATCCTTTACAACTCAAATCCTTCAAATTGAACTTGAAAGCAATTGCCATCACCTAATCGCTTCTTGCCTAAGCTACTATTCGCTATCATGATGTTTCGCTTTGGCTATATCATCACGCTTTCTGTTGCAAGCACGGGTCCTCTATATTGCATGAACTTGCACCGTAGAATGCTATGCAGTTCTTGATGGCTATTATCAAAAGTTAAGTGGCCATCAAACAAAATGGTCTATAAATATACATTGTGTTATGTAAGACGTATGTTGTTTGATGGTCATCCATTTCCTGTGTAGCCGTTATGGGTAAGACAGTACTCTACAATTATGGAGGATCTTGGTTGTTCTTTCGCAGCTACCCAAATCTCTTTGGTCCATTGGCCCCTTCGGCTACACACTGATGCTGGCCAGTTTACCCACGGCTCAATCTAGCCCCTTGCTCGGGCTGAGCTTGCTACATGACCACCCGATGCACTTCTCATCATCATGACCTCAGGGCGTGCTTGAGGCGTTGACAGCGAGGTTTTTGTCGTACGTTCTATTCTCACCTACAAATTTTGAGTACTTTATCTAATTAATTTAAAAAAAATTATTTATAAAAATAATCTAACTTTTAACTTATTTATTAAAATGGTACAAATAGGATATAACACCATTCAAAATGGTATTTTTTGATTGTCACCTCACCAACCCATTCCATCCAAATTTTCATGTAGATAAAAAAAATAAAAAAAATAAAAAATTAAATCATCATTTGAAATGGTATTTTTGAAAACACCATTTCAAATGGCATTTTCAAAAATACTTTTTTTTTTCTTCATTTTATTCCAAAAATATCATTTTATCTCAAAAATATCATTTTATCCCAAAAATACCATTTTATCCTTTTATTTTTTCATGTTACCCCAAAAACGTCATTTTATCCCAAAAACACCATTTTTTTTCTTTTTTACGGTATTTTTTATTTTTTTAATTTTTTAAGATATATTTTTTTGGGATATTTTTTTAAAAAAATTAATTTTAAAAGAAGATTATAATTTGAAATGATGATTTTTATTTGAATTAAAATTAATTTTTTTTAATTTAAAATTTTTATTTTTATTTTTTTCTCATTTTTTCTCATTTTTTTATTTTTTTATTTTATTTTTAATCTTTTTAATTTATTTTTTAGGGATACTTTTCTAACAAAATTAATTTTAAAAGGAGATTGTA
Organism: Elaeis guineensis; assembly: GCF_000442705.2. Classification (NCBI taxonomy): domain Eukaryota; kingdom Viridiplantae; phylum Streptophyta; class Magnoliopsida; order Arecales; family Arecaceae; genus Elaeis; species Elaeis guineensis. The sequence goes on from NC_026002.2 coordinate 22,847,513, forward strand.
ATTTGAAATGATGATTTTTATTTGAACTAAAATTAAAATTTTAAAAAAAAATTTCATATATTTTTTAAAAAATAATTTGAAATGGGGATAGTAATTTGAAATGACATTTTCTATTTGAATTAAAGTTAAAATTTTAATTTTATTTAAATTTCTAATTTATAATTTTTATTTTTTTCCCATTTTTTCTCATTTTTTCACTTTATTATGGTATTTTTTATTTTTTTATTTTTTTAATTCAAATTAAAATTTTAATTTTTTTTTATAATTTCAAATTATAAATTTAATTTTTTTCCATTTTTACTATTTGTTTCTATTTTTATGGTATTTTTTTAGGTATTTTTTTCTTTGGGAAAAGTAATTTGAAATGATATTTTTTATTTAAATTAAAATTAAAAATTTATTTTTTTTAATTTTAAAATTATAATTTTTATTTTCTTTCTATTTTTTTTTCTTTTTTATGATATTTCTTTTATTTTTTTAATTTTTAAAGATTTTTTTGAGATATTTTTTTTAAAAAAATAATTTGAATTGATATTTTTTAGTTGAATTAAAATTAAAATTTTTATTTTTTTAATTTAAAATTATAATTTTTATTTTTTTCTCAATTTTTTTTGATTTTTTCTTTTTTTATGATATTTTTTATTTTTTTAATTTTTTAAGATTTTTTTAAGATATCAAAAACGCTATTGTTTCCTTTTTTTTTTCATTTTATCCCAAAAACACCATTTTATCCCAAAAACACCATTTTATCCTTTTTTTTCATTTTATCCCAAAAACGTCATTTTATCCCAAAAATGCCATTTTTTCTTTTTTACAGTATTTTTTATTTTTTTAATTTTTTAAGATATTTTTTTTATGATATTTTTTTCAAAAAAATTAATTTTAAAAAGGGATTGTAATTTGAAATAATGATTTTTATTTGAATTAAAATTATTTTTTAATTTATAATTATTATTTTTTATTTTCCAAAAATATTAAAAGTTAAAAAAATAAAAAATATCATAAAAAAGAAAAAATCAAAAAAATGAGAAAAAAATAAAAATTATAATTTTAAATTAAGAAAAATAAAAATTCTAATTTTAATTCAAATAAAAAATATCATTTCAAATTACTTTTTCCATTTCAAGTTAATTTTTTTTAAAAAATCTCAAAAAAATCTTTAAAAATTAAAAAAATAAAAAATATGATAAAAAAGAAAAAATAAAAAAAATGGGAAGAAAATAAAAATTATAATTTTGAAATTAAAAAATAAAATTTTTAATTTTAATTCAAATAAAAAACATCATTTCAAATTACTTTCCCCATTTGAAATTAATTTTTTTAAAAAATATTTCAAAAAAAAAAATACCTAAAAAAATTCATAAAAATAAAAAAATAGTAAAAATGGAAAAAAATTAAATTTATAATTTGAAATTATAAAAAAAAAAATAAAATTTTAATTTGAATTCAAAAAAATAAAAAAAATAAAAAATACCATAAAAAAGTGAAAAAATGAGAAAAAAATAAAAATTAGAAATTTAAATAAAATTAAAATTTTAACTTTAATTCAAATAGAAAATGTCATTTCAAATTACTATCCCCATTTCAAATTATTTTTTAAAAGAATATATGAAAAAAAGAAAAAAATTTAAAATTTTAATTTTAATTCAAATAAAAATTATTATTTCAAATTACAATCCCCTTTTAAAATTAATTTTGTTAAAAAAGTATCCCTAAAAAATAAATTAAAAAATTAAAAAGAAAATAAAAAAAGAAAAAAATAAAAAATGAGAAAAAATAAAATTTTAAAATTTTAAAAAAAATAATTTTAATTCAAATAAAAAATCATGGTTTCAAATTACAATCTTCTTTTAAAATTAATTTTTTAAAAAAAAATATTTCAAAAAAATATATCTTAAAAAATAAAAAAAAAAAAAAATACCGTAAAAAAAGAAAAAATGGCATTTTTGGGATAAAATGACGTTTTTGGGGTAACATGAAAAAAAAGATAAAATGGTGTTTTTGGGATAAAATGATATTTTTGAGATAAAATAATATTTTTAGAATAAAATGAAGAAAAAGAAAAAAATAGTATTTTAGAAAACATCATTTGAAATGGTATTTTCAAAAACACTATTTTAAATGACGATTATATTTTATTTTTCTTTTTTTTCTTCCACGTGAAAATTTAGATGGAATGGAGTGGTGAAGTGACAATCAAAAAATATCATTTTAAATGACGTTTTATCCTATTTGCATCATTTTGATAAATAAATTAAAAATTAAATTATTTTTATAAATAATTTTTTTAAAAAATTAATTAGATAAAGTATTCTCTTTCTAAACACTCCCCCTTGTCAACAAGCTCGCACGGCTAACAGCCCCTCATCATGCTTCTTGGATGCCATGATCGCATTTGGCTCCATCAACATTCTTTTTCTAGAACCAAATATATACAACCCTAAAATCAGCGCACTCCTCCACCCACCATTTAACCAGACTTCCAAGACCCTCTCCCTGTAACCGATAGCTTCCACATTGCTCCCTCTCTAGAAACCTCACTTCCAGCCACCGATCTCATCACCCAGGAGAACATTCCCGCTCCATCTGGCCAACTCCCTCATCAATTAGGTTTGCACATGGGTTTGGGTCAACACTTCCAGTAACAGATGGAAATTTATTGAATTACAAAACATAATAACAACACCAGGAACTCTGACACTCATAGGAATTATATATGCGACTCGTTGACGTTCGAAACAAGTTGGCAAATGGAAAGATACCAAGTGTATAAGGGGCAATGAATAGCTTATATTATCTATCACCAAAGAGGATTGGTGAAGCAACACAATTGTGCAAAGATAAACACTAAAACACCAGCCAAATGTCTGATGAAGGAGCGGAACTCGGTGCTGCTAGCGGGCGCGGCAGGGTTCGCAGGAAACGATGTGGAAGTTGAACTTGGAATCGCTGGCTTTGCTGGCATGGACACGCTTCTCGAACTCGGGCCGTTCTTGGCGACGAAGGCCGTCTTCTTGATAATCATCTGGATATCGAGCAGTTGGTGGACGATGTTGACGATTCTCTTGTTGGTCGCCACTGGCGGCGCCGAAGTGGCCACGGAGGTGGACTGGCCTCCGATTATCTGTCTCTTAGCGTATACAGTGCCGGAAGAACGGCGAGGGAGTGATCCGGCGACGTGAACGGCGTCGGAGGAGCAGCAGCGGTACGGGGGACATGAGTGGCCCCTCTCTCTCCACCGCTCGGGGAGAAGCGCGGACGCAAGAAAGTTTAGAATCCTTTTAATCTCCCGTTAGGTCCCGTCTCTACGCGCATCAAACCAATATGAATCGCCACCCTACGCGCCCCGATCGGACAGTCTAGAGAGGGATAGAACGTCGAGTGCTCTTTTGCGCGAAAGACCTAACCCGAATCAGGATATTTATGCTCTATATAGCGGCTCATCATGATCATGCATCGTGGCATCCCCTCGCGAATCGCAACAACAACTTCAACTTCCTCCTTGAAGGTTGCGTGTCGTAGCAGGGAAACTTTGTTTATGGAGTGAAATATCTGGCAGAGATTAGCGTGATGGTGCTACGAAAGCATAGGCAATAGAAAGCAATACAAAGCTGACAATAACCTCGCGTGTAATTAACTCTCGCAATATTAGATATATTCAAAAGAGGGAAAACATTTTTTGTTAATGTTGTGGACCCACTGCTCGCTACCGCGAACTCCGCCACCACATCCAGGCTGCGTGCAAGCTTTCGCACTACCGGCCTCGTGTTGTGGCAACGTCGGCGTTACCTCCGCGCCAAACTCCTTCAATTGCACCTGCCTCATGGCCGGTGCTAAATAACTTGCCATATAAGGATGGCTACCGGAGGTGTGCCAGGAAATCAGTCAAATCACAAAATGGATCCAAAGCGGTTATTTTGGTTTGGTTTGGATTCAAATTTTTCATTTTTGAGTCCGTTTAGGTTTGAAAAATTTTGAGACCAAAAAAATTGATCCGATGTGGATTTAAGTCTTTAAAAAAATTGATTGAACCGATTTAAACCAACCATACCCATAAATTATATATATATATATATATATCATGATCTGTTTAGAATTGTCCTATAGATTAGGTCAATGAACCTAAACCAGTTTGGTCTCTCCGTTATCCTAAACCTTACAAGTAACATGCTTGCATCGATCAAAGCAATATACTCCAACCATATTGAGATTGATACATCGTATCAACCTACTGGAAGCCCCTTTTTAGCTTTGCAAATTAAAAATATAAATAAAAAAAATGAACTACAACCTACTAGAAGCCCATTTACTGCTTATTTGTGGAAAGTGCTTTAATAATCCAATAAACCAAATCAAATGGAACCAATTTTTTTGGATGGGTTTGAACCAGCTTTCATAGATGGTCAGTTTTTGGTTTTGGTTTTATAAAACTTATTTAATTCAATTTAATTTAAAAATTTATCTCAAATCAATCCAAACTGAACCATACATAGTCCTAATGTGAATGGATTGAGTATGGATCAGATAGACTATTATCTATATCCATCCCATATTTGGCTCTTGACGGGATGGAGCTGGTAAAGTCTTGATGGAAGATTGGATGCATAAAGTTAGACAGGATGAGTTGGACGAATTGGGTTAGATAAAATTATAAAAATTATTTTTTTAATATATAAATCAATTTTTTTAAACGCCGGGAAGGAGATTTGTGAAGAGATAGATACATCCGGATGAGACTTAGAATGGATTTTGCCCGCCCTGTATCTACTGCAGGTTGGATAAAATCCACCCGTTTCAGGTCCAGTTGGGTTGGATACCCGATGGGGAATAGATTGTCATCCCTAATTCCCTATTCGCCATAGTCTACCAGCCTCTTTATCATGTTGATTACACCATGACCTCTTTGGACCTCTCCGCCACCAGCTGCACACATAACCTCGCCAATATATGCTTCGCTCAAATTACCTCCTGGGTGGATGTTCGACATCATCTCACTGCATGCCTTCCCCTACTGCCTCCTTCATTCCCTTTCCTAGTTGTTGGCCGCTACTCCATAGCCCACTGCTCGAGCACCTTCTGTCTCCCTTACCTTCATCATCATAGCCACTAGACCAAGCTTCATGGCATTAGAAAATTCTCCTGCGAAGAAAGAAAACAATGAAAGAAGAAGAAAGAGGAAAGAGGAAGGGGAGGAGAGGGAGAGAAGAAATGAATGGCCATAGTATGTAATTAGCTTTCTTTCTATAATATAGTTTGTTAGTAACTTATGTTGTTGATTCTAATTATAATTATCAATCAAGTCTTAATTATATAAAATATATGTTTGATAATGCCTTTATCTTTCTTATTATTATCTGAAATCATGTTTTTACTACGTGATACCTCCACTTGAGTGCAAGTATCAGCATCAAGCAAATGGAGGCTGTATTTCTTGCTCCGATTATGGGACGTATTTATGTCTTCATCAGCTGAAGCTACAGTTTAATTGGCTCTATGAGTGGTTTGTTCATTTGAAGCAGGATTGCACTCACCACGGCTCCCTCCAGGAGATCATGCATTCCAGGTTATGGGACCTCTATTATGCCAATTTATGCCTTCCCCCTAATATTTTGGCCATGTTATGTTATATTCCTCTTCATGGGCCTTCGGTGTGTGCTGAGATTGGCTTTGATTATTGATTATTATCTTCATACAATGAGATGATTAGCTGTGGGTTTTGGCTACTTCCATTTTATGCATTGCTGATCTATTTATTGATGGTCAGGCCACCTCATGTTAGTTCATGAGGTGTTTATTATGCCAGGTTATGTCTTACTTCTAATATTCTGATCTTGCTCTGTTAGTCTCATCTTCATGGGCCTCCTTCGTATCCTTGCACAAACTACAGTTTCAGCTGAACTGGAGCTCCTCCCTGAATTGCTTAATTTATTCATCCAAGCCTCTAAGAAACGCCTCCAGCATCTATTGGCACTTACCATGTCTCTATGCGTGGAGCACTACGATTTGCCCTGTGGATTGCTTAATTCCTTTATCCCAACTTCATAGCAAAGTCTTTAGCATCCATAGACAATTATCGAGTTTCCATGCATGTTAGCTTATCTTCAGCATTTACTGCCAATTATTATGCTTCAGCACCCATGATTTTTCTACAACCGTCACGTCATCAGATCTTGGCTTAATTATCACATCTTCAAAGCTTCATGTTTCGGTATTACTTTCGCTTGTATACTCCATCTGTTCTTATGCCCTTTGTTAGCTACTTCTTTGTATACTCAGATCCTATCTGCCTGTACATCCACCACTGTAAACACTTCCTAGTTTTATCTTAATATAGCTTTTAGCTCCTCAGTTTACCAAAAAATAGAAAAAAACATTATTGAGATGCGGCTCTGTCACTTGCAAGCACGCTAGATGGTTGAACATCCTACTTTGAATAATAGTCAAAATTTGTGTTATATATAGTATAAAGTACTCTCTCTAACAGATTCCCATTAAAACCAAAATTAAATACATGAGAAATAATTCGCTATCGATGGTTTTACAAATAAATAAAAGAAAAGAATGAAAAAGGGAGTGATATTTTAGGCATACTTTTACTTATATTTTAATAATTATTATAGTAAATATTGGGGTAAATCGACCGGATCTCGATTTTGGTCACCATGACTCTGACTGCGCATCGACTGAACATGCGGTTCCGATTTTTCATCGACCGACTGAGTGAACCGCACCGACTTATTGTCGGCTAACCGACTAATGTCAGCTGACCGACTAATGATTCAACTACTACCGATCGACAGCGAACGACTTAGACCGTCGGCATAACAGAACTACTAGCCGACGGTCGCTCATAGATTCTACCGACATATAGTTGGTTCTACCGACATATGACCAGCTAATCTGCTCAACATACCATAACCATCACAAATGGTTATCAACCACGTGTTACGGCTATTGAGGAGAATTAATGCCCCACTAATTTCATATTTATGGTCCGATAATTTAGCGTCATAAAAAGCGGAACCATGTGCTCGACGGTTACACCAGAATCATCTATAAAAAGGAAGGTAAGTAAGCAGTACTAGTAAGCCATTTTTGGACCAGAACTCTGCTACTTTTTACATTCAAAAACTACTGTTCACCATCTTCCTTCTCTGTCTTAAGCATCGAAGGGTCCCCATCGGACACCAATCTGGTTTGTGTGGATGCTGTCTTGCAGGTGCTCGTTATCGACGATAGACGACGGAGAGTTGGCCGCAACAGATTGATGCACCAGATAGGGAGAAAGATCATATACACCATGACGAAGATCAGAGCCCAACACTCGACTGCAACTAGATCAGCGAGGCACTCTTCCTGTCGGAAAGAGGTTCCTCCCCCTTCTCTAATAGCAGAGCCTAGTTCCTCACGTCCCATGATCATCATGTACATCCAGATCACTGCGCTTGTGCAGCAAATGAATGTTCTCATGGAGACAGTCAAAAACCTCCAACAACAGCAAACCCAGCAGTAGCCATCGGCGGAGCAATCGGTGGCACAGTCGGTGCATTCAGGCACAGCCGCCGTCATCCGCAGTGATCACCTTCTCCTTCTCTGGAGCGACCGTCTCGGCTCTCCGATCGAGACGAACAGTGATATTTTTGGCACTCTCACCGTGCCACCCACCACTCGTGGCATTCTTCTCCTTCCCATCTCGACCGCATTAAGAAGGAGAAACGGCCGCAGACACCTTCTGCTTCTCCTTCAAGCTCGTCGGAGGGTTCTACCCCCAAAATTTTTCAGCAACGGTAGTTCGATGACTACGAACACAAGTTTCAGAAAATCAACTGCCGACTCACCCAGCTTCAGGTGGAAGGTCAGAAGTTCTCCAATGACTATGACTTTCACACTGTTCAGCATCTCTCTCGGCACATCTTGGATGAGTCGATCCCATCTTGATTCAAGATGTCACAAGTGGAGCCATATGATAGCTCCACTGACCCGATCGACCACTTTGAGAGCTACAAGGCTCTTATGATGATTCAAGGGACGATCGACGCCCTCTTGTGCATCGGCTTCCCGATGACTCTTCGGAAAGCTGCTCGAACTTGGTACTCCGAACTTCAGTCCGAAAGTATATACTTCTTCGGACAGCTCGAACACTCTTTCGTGGCTCACTTCAGCACCAGTCGAAGGCCACCACGAACCTCTGATAGTCTCTTCTCGATCAAGTAGGGAGAGACAGTGACACTTCGAGATTTTATGACCCATTTTAATATGGCCACGCTTGAGGTCAAGGACCTCAATGAAGATATGGCTATATCGGCCATGAAAAAAGGTCTGAGAGAATCTCGATTTATATATTCTTTGGACAAGACTACCTCCGGGACTTATTCTGAACTTCTAGAGAGTGCATACAAGTATATGCGCACGGACGAAGGAGTTTCTGACCGACATCAGATAGAAGGCAAAGGTCAGAAGAAGAAGAGAGGAGCTTCGGCTAAATCAAGTCGGCCGCCATCCAATGAGCGAGCTTCGCTCTGACAATGGAGTCCAAGGCTGAATTACGATAGGTATGACTCCCATACTCCTCTTTCTACTCTCTGTGCGTAGATTCTCATGGAGATCAAAGGAGCAGAATACCTACGACACCCTCTACCGATAAAAGTGTCATCAAGAAACCACGATCGGAGGAAGTATTGTCAGTTCCATCATGATCATGGTCATGATACCAAACAATACATCCAACTCAAGGATGAGATAGAAGTCCTGATTCGATAAGGCTGCCTCAAAAAATACCGGAGAGATCCGCCAACTCAATCTCCTGCTGATCGACGATCTCAGCCGACTAAGGAAGCTGTAAATAATCAACCGACTATAGGGGTGATCAACATGATCTTCGGACGACTGGACTGGGGGGCAACTTCCAAAGAAGAGTCGGCGAAACGACGATGACTAAATAATGTAATAACTTTTTTGGAAGAGGATGTTCGAAGAATTTAGACTCTCCATGATGATGCTGTTGTTGTCTCGGTAACAATAGCAAATTATGATGTAAAAAAAATCTTTGTAGATAATGAAAGTTCAACTGATATTCTATTTTATTCGACTTTCTTTCGAATGCGACTGACCGACTGATCGATTCAGGAGAGTCTCGACGTCATTAGTTGGCTTTATAGAAGATACTGTCACAGTGGAAGGAGAAATCTCTCTCTCCTTAACCACTGGAACTGAACCACAACAGAGCACCATCTTCATAACATTCACGGTAGTTTAAGTACCTTCGACTTATAACGCCATACTCGGACGATCTGGACTCAATGCTCTGAAAGCAGTTGTTTCGACATACTATTTATTAGTCTGATTTCCAATGAGAAATGGAGTCAGAGAGATGTATGGAGATTAACAACTTTTCCGATGCTGCTTTCTTGTCTCTATCCAAAATAATAAGTCTGAAGACTCTCTGTCTGTCGATAAATTAGACCAAAGAGAGAATCAAAAAAAGGGTGAACCAACTGAACAACCGATTTCTATCTCGCTGAAAGAAGAAGATCTCGAGAAAACGATCCAAATTGGATCGCAACTGTCCAACTCAGAGCGGCAATAATTAATAAAATTACTCAGAGCCAACACCGATATTTTTGCTTGATTGGCCACTGACATGTCCAAAATTCTTTCAGAAGTAATAACTCATCGACTTAACATCAACCCGAACGTTAAGCCAATGAGACAAAAGAAGCGACCTTTTACCTCTGAAAGACAAAAGGTCATTGATGAAGAAGTCGACAAGCTCCTCGCAGCAGGCTTCATTAGAGAAGCTACATATCCCGATTGGCTTGTCAATATGATAATGGTGAAAAAAGCCAATAAAAGTGGAGAATCTACATCGACTATACGGATTTGAATGAGACTTATCCAAAGGACAGCTTTTCATTACCGAAGATTGATCAACTGGTTGATGCGACTTTAAGTCATCGACTTCTGAGTTTCATAGATACCTTCGTCGAATATAATCAAATCCAAATGGCATCAAAAGATGAGGAGCACACGGCTTTTATAACCAACAAAAGCATATACTGCTACAAAGTAATGCCTTTCGGTTTGAAAAACGTCAGAGCTACTTATCAACAGCTCGTCAATAAGATCTTCAAGACCCAAATTGGATGAAATATAGAAGTATACGTAGACGACATACTAGTGAAGAGTCTCCAAACTTTAGATCATGTTTGGGATCTGGAGGAAGCCTTTGGCATGCTTCAACGATATTAGATGAAGTTAAACCCGACCAAGTGTGCATTTGGGGTAACCTTCAAAAAATTCTTTGGATTTTATGTTTCACAATGAGGAATCGAGGCTAATCTCGAAAAGATAAAGGCCATCATCAACATGAAGCATCCAAGCTCAAAGAAAGAGATACAGCAACTCAATGGAAGGATCGCCGCACTCAGCCGATTCATTTCTAGGTCGGTCTAGAGATGCTTGCCATTCTTCAAAACTTTACGACAGACAAAGGACTTCTTATGGTCGGATGAATACCGACAGTCCTTCGAAGACTTGAAAAAATACTTGACTTCTCCATCTTTGCTTACAAAATCAAAGGTCGGAGAGATATTATATCTCAACTTGGCGACTTCAACAGAAGCGGTTAGTTCGGTGCTCATCCAGAAGGATGAAAATTGAATCTATCGACCAATCTACTATACCAGTAAAGTACTTCATAATGCCGAAGTCCGATACTCAAGAGTGAAAAAAATGTTCTACACTCTAATCATATCGGCATAATGACTTCGTCCGTACTTTCAAGCATATCCAATTGTGGTCTTGACAGATCAGCCGTTGAAAGCGATCTTACATCGACCTGATACTTCAGATCGCATGGCGAAGTGGGCAGTGAAGTTTGGCGAGTTCGACATATAATATCGCCCACGACCGTCTATGAAGGTGTAAGTTCTGGCCGACTTCATCGCAGAATGTACAATATCCGATAATAAGCCAGAAGATACAGATGATAATACAACAAAGCAAGTTACAACTCCCAAATCCGACCTAAGGTCGACCTAAGTGCTGCACATCGATGGAGCATCTAATGTATAAGGTAGTGGAGCCGGTCTTATACTCATAAATTTCAAAGGGGTAGTTACTGAATATGCCCTTCAGTTCAACTTTAAAGCCTCAAATAATCAAACCGAATATGAAGCCCTCTTAGCCAGCTTGAAGATAGCCAAAGAGCTTAAGATCGATAATTTGAAGGTCTTCACTGACTCACAACTATTGCTGGACAGGTCAAGGGTGAATTTGAAACTCGAGATCTCACTATGATAAAGTACTTTTAGAAGGTGAAAGATATTACAGCAAGCTTGAAATATTTTGAGATCTTTCATATTTTCAGAATCGAAAATGTTCGGGCCGACATACTTTCACGATTGGCTACTATCGCTTTCAACTCGCTGGATCGAACATTCATTGAATGTCTCGAACAGTCAAGTATCAAGAAAATCGAAGAAGTATTGCAGCTCACTATCGAACTAAGTTGGATTAATCCGATCGTCCAATACTTGACCGATAGGATTCTTCCTGCAGATCCTTCAGAAGCCAAACGACTCTAATGGACGGCCTCTCAATATGTAATAATGAATGGTCATCTCTACAAAAGGTCGTTCTCACTTCTCTTACTAAAGTGTTTGGGACGTACAGATGCCGACTATGCACTTAGAGAAGTACACGAAGGGATTTATGAAAATCATTTGGGAGGTAAATCTCTAGCTTATAAAGTCCTGCGACAAGGATCTATTGGCCCACCATAAAGAAAGATGCAGCTGAACTTATCCAGAGGTGTGAACCATGTCAAAGATATGCAAATATACAACATTAACCAACTAGTCAGTTGACATCGATTGTAGCACCATGATCCTTCGTACAATGGAGAATCGATATACTTGATCCTTTTCTCCCGATATCTGATCAGAAAAAATTCATAGTGATTGCGATTGACTACTTCACCAAATGGATAGAAGTCGAACCTCTAGCCCAAATCATTGAAAACAAAATGGAAGACTTCATTCAAAAATTCATCATTTACAGATTCGATTTACCGCATACCATCATCACCGACAATGATTGACAATTCGACAATCAAAATTTTAGAGAGTTCTGTACGAAATTTCATATCACACACAAATTCACATCAATCGACCATCCATAGTCAAATGGAGAGATTGAGGTAACCAATCGAACAATCTTGTACAGACTCAAGATCCGACTGAATGAAGCCAAAAATCTCTAGATAGAAGAATTATATCTGGTCTTATGGGCATACCGAATAACTCTCTGCATATCGATTAGAGAATCCCCTTTAATTTGGCTTATGGAATAGAAGCAATGATCCCGCTCGAGATCGGATTGCCATCAACAAGAGTGGAACAATACAGTGAGTCGAGCAATTTCGAATGTCGAAAAGCCGACGTAGATCTCCTTCCAGAACTCCGACAGCAAATTCAAGTTCGGATGGCTGCATATCGGTAAAGAATAGCTCGGTATTATAATACAAGAGTCAAGTCAAAGGTCTTTCGATCAAAAAATTTGATCTTAAGAAAAGCAGAAATCTCAAAATCTTTAGATCAAGAAAAACTGTCTCCGAATTGGAAAGGACCTTACAAAATATTTGAAACTCTTAGACCGTGCGCATATCGACTAGAAACCCTTGAAAGGTCGGCAATTTTTCGAACATGGAATGCCGACAATCTGAAGATGTATCACCTATAAAGTTGTTGATATATATATTATTTGAAATACAATACAGAAATTTCAAAATCACAAACCTTGATCAAGATCTATCAATGATCGACTATATGTCAGCTTTCATTGTTAAGCCAAACTGTCGACTGTACTTCGACATGGAGTTTATTTCAACTTTCACTATAAAAGTCAGAAAATCAACTACTTCGGTGTCGACTATATTTTGATTCTCTTGCAAAAACCGACATACCGACTGCAATCTCAAACCGACATCAAATATACAGGCTTTCACTACAAAAATCATAGTGCCGATTATATCTCGATTTTTAATATCGGCTTTTCACCGTAAAAGCTGACTACAGTCAAAAGACTAATATGCTAACTTAGTCCTAACTAAGCAGAATGAAATGCCAAAATGATCAAGGTCGGATTGAAATTATACTGACATGGCTATGATCAATCGAAGGATATTCGGCTTGTCACCGATTATCAAATGATCTGACGTACAAACCTGACCAAGCATCGGATACAGGATATTCGACTTACCATCGTTATCCTAACTTCTATTAAGTACGTCAAAGACTAATGGATCACCGATTAATGTTCGGTGGCTACTTTACATTTTAAACATTACAGACTTAATATTCCAGACAAACAGTTCAAACTTAAAAGAAAATGCTTTCATTCATTGTCAAAAAGAAGTTACAAAATTAGACCGAAGTCTGATTACAGGTATCTGATTACACAAAAAAAAGCAAAATACACCGACTAAGCTTCGTCATCGTTCTTATTCCTTTACTCTGGTGTAGTGTCGACGATTTGAACAACTTCAGGCACGATCAGTGCTTCATCTTGAGTTGACGTGGCTTCTTCTTCAGCAACCCCATCTTTCGATCTTGGAGAGACGATGCTACTCAAGTCGAGATTTGGAGTATCTTCAGTAGAATAAACCTGGACTGGGAGTCTGGAAGACATAAAAGTTGAGATGGTTTGACATTGTTGATTTCATCGTAAGTTATTTTAGAATCATTGCTGTGTCAAAATCTTACGAGAACAGTTGTAAGGAACTCTTTACCTTTATTTTTTGAAATAAATGAGAATGCTACAATACCAAATTACGTACATCTAATACTGCCATACCATCATGAGGATCTTTATCTTGTAGGTAATCTTAGACACATCAAACTGCAACATTGATTTCATGTTGGAGCTTCCTCCTAAGATTGTCGACACAACATCAAATCATCCCCTTCGGCTGGCGAGGCTAATTACTGGGGTTATGATTGAAAGAACATAAAAGAGCAAAATACAAACTTGTTCAGACTGGGAGCCGTAAGCTAGATATATAATTCTAATTATTATTGTTCCAAGTGAAGGTTGTATCATTTTGGTGAAAGATGGTGAGGTAACTTGGAAAAGTTACTTGGGAAATTGGAGGAATGTATGCTGAAGAAACATAATGGATGAGCTGGTATCTGTGTCATCTATTTAATGCCATTAAGAATTTAGAATCATGGCCCAGTTGGTTAGCTTGCTTGTTCAATGACCTATTGAATGCACGGCAAATGCTAGATAACCGTAACATGTATGTATGAGAACATTGGTGTTGTACAAAGTCATGCGTGCCTTTTGTTGAGGAAATAAGCTTTTGAGTAGATGATGAGGCATCATGGGAGAGAGTAATGGAACAAAGATTGTAACAAAATTGATGTATAATTCAACAATGTAAAAAAGGGGAGTCCTTTAAATTGCCTAATCAATTATTGGAAGGTTATATAGAAAATAGATGGAGAAGACCCACACATGATCATTATGTCCTTCAACATCTGTTCTTGTGCATTGGCTAGTGGTATGTGTTCCACCGACGGTGGGCATATTAAATCCTTGCAACTTCACCCCCACCACCAGCAGCGCAAAAGGAGGAGGAGGAGGAGGAGGAGGAGGAGGAAGAAGAAGAAGAAGAAGAAGAAGAAGAAGAAGAAGAAGAAGAAGAAGAAGAAGAAAGAAAGAAAGGAAAAAAGAAAATGGCAATAATCCAAGTTTGACGAGTAGTCTTGGTTTCAGGAAGCTCTCCTCTCTGTGCCCGGAACCCTTTGTTTATGTTTCATGAGGGTCAATATGTATAGGAAAATATGCAAACCTAGTTCAAACGATGGGATCCTTTATGTGCCAGTTTGCTTTCGGATTCTGATAGAAATTCCGAGTACTCAATCGCGAACAAAAGCAGGGAGACTTCTGGACAGCGGACAACGGTCGCTTCAGGAGTTCAGAGGGGTCTTCCTAGAGAGAGAGCTTTTGTGAGAAAGAACTTTCTGTGAAGGAGAGATTGGATTTACGAGGGTTGAGAGTGTGATCTCCTCTTATAATTTTTTCTCTTTGCTCATAGTGAAGTTTGCATGCCCCGTGAAGGCAAGCTCTTTTCTGGCTGATACACATATTTGATTGTTTCTATTTTATTTCTTCTTTCTTCCTGCTGCAACGCGCAGTATCAGAAAGGTCCTGAGAGGTGGTGTCCTGGCCAGACATCCACCGATAAGTGATATTAGAGCGAGGCGGTACAAGGACGCAGATTACAGTGGTGATGAGCAAGACTGAAGATGGAGAAGACATGATTAATCAAGATGGAGATCAACAAGTTTGATGGAAAGAGCAATTTCTCCTTATGGCAGGCAAGGGTGAAGGATGTGCTCATTCAGTAAGAGTTGATCGATGCTCTCTTGTGCGAGAAGAAGCCGACCACTATAGAGGTGTAGGATTGGAGACGGCTATATATGCAGGCGGTGAGTACCATCTGCATGTACCTAGTGGATGAGGTGGTGATTCATATACTTAGCGAGACTTCTCCGACGGTGCTGTGGTCGAAGCTCGAGGAATTGTACATGGTGAAATCTCTCACCAACACTCTCTTCCTCTGGAGGCAGTTTTACCAACTGTGAATGACTGAAGGACAGAGCGTGTAGAAGCATCTCAGCCACTTCGAGAAGATCCTTATCGACCTCCTCAGTATTGGCAAGAATATTGAGGAGAAGATCAGGGTACTGGTCTTACTAGCGTCGCTTTTCTCCTTCGTATGAGTTCTTGATGACTGCTCTTCTACTGAAAAAGAGCACTATCAAGATGGACGAGGTCACTACGGTGATTCTCCAGAACGAGGTTCTCAAGAGGGAGAATCCAGCTTCGAGCTTAGGTGGCGGTAGCTCAGCTTTGGTAGTTTCTGGAGGAGCAGGAGGCAGTAAACGGAGCGACAGGAGATTATGACGAAGGCGGTCCAAGTCCAGGATGAGGGATTTGAGTAAGATCATATATTACCAATATAACGAGTTAGAGCATCTCGACCGTCTTCATACCTGACGCAGTACAAGACGAAGACATCTTCGAGGATCTCTTCCTTGAATTCTTCCGAACTCCAAAAATCTTTGATTGCCCGACTCAATGCCTCCCTTGCCGACTCCGCTTCTGCCTTCACCAAATCAGCATCGGCTCGAGCAGAGGACAACTCTTCTTCGGCCAGTGCCAATCTTTCCAGCCTGGCCTGATGACGTCCACATTCCGCTTCAAGTTCTTCGATACATCCGTCTCGTTCCTATCGAAGCTAATGGATAGAGTGCTTTTTGCTCTTGACCTGCAACTCAAGAGCCGAAATAGCCTTGCGAGCCGACTTAAGTTCGGCCCCGAGGATGCTAAGTCGTCAGTTAGTCGGGAAACCTCCTCCTGAAGCTTGGCTTCCCGCTCCGCTGCCGACTTAAGTTGTTCGAATGCGGTCGCTTTCTCAACGTCGACGGCTGCCACCTTATTCATCCATGACCTATGAAAATCGCCGACCTTCACGTAGCTGGCTTTCAAGTCGAACATGTCGTGGATCAACTGCAGACAAAAGATAAGTCAGGTTACAAAAGAAGAAGAAGAAAAAAATTTATCCCGATTATCATCAGGTAAAAGGATGAAAATATCTCGGCCACTGTTCGTTTCTTCCGATGCTCCCGATCAATCGAAAGAAGAGCGGCTTGGCACAGTCGCTTGGGCAATGTCAGATTGGCCAGGGATGATTCATCACCAGGCACTTGAAGGTCGAAGTGAACGTGTGGCCCTCCGACACTGCATCTTTCGCCAAAATCACCAGAGCTTTCCCCCGATCCCTTATCGACAGCCCCATGTTCGAAAGCGAGGGGAAGCTTGAACTCGACTGCGCCCTAGTTGAAGGAGCAAATGGCGCAACTGCAGATTGTTCGGGTTCTCCTGCCTCGACCCGAACCTCCTCAATTGATGAAACTACCGACGGTGCTTCGATATTTTCCCTTGTCGTCCTTTCTTCAGATGATGCAGCAAGGAGCACTGTCGGGGCCGACAGTGCTAGGATCGGCTCAGTCGACGTTGAAGCGACGACTGGAGCTGGTGCCGCTTGAACTTGCACCGAAGTTTGATGCCTCTTCGATGGCCAGCCTCGGACGCTGCCCTCTTTCTGGCAATATGTTGACGAATATCGACGCTCGACACTCGCATCCTCGACTGTATGGCTGCAATTACAACAGAAGTCAGTACAACTCAACAAATAAAAGAAAAGTGAAGTCCGAAATAACCGACCGACTATACTATACCTAGACAGGCAATTGAATTAAGGCCGGTGTCATAAAGAGCATGTTCGGTCACAAGCTCCTTCTGCATTGGGACCGCCATATCTTTCAGCCGATGGAACCGCCATATCTCTGCTCGGCTGTTGTCGTTGGAACCGGTTCGTGGATCATCCCAACGGGAAGAAAAACCCCAAGGAAGGATAGAGGAAGCGAAGAAGAATTAGTTCTTCCATCCATGAATAGTCGATGGAAGATCGGTAATAAAAAAAAGATCTTTTTGGAGGTTGAAGAACCACCACCCTCAGACCTTCAAATAAGATCAGAGGACAAAAAAAATTCGAAAAAGAGAAAAACGAGGTTCAGTCGGTAGCAATCGATACAACAAGGCAAACTAATTATCAGTCGGACCGAGTTTGATGCCAGCTGAGCCGAGCAAAGTCCGTAGTTGTCCAAAATATTTCGAATAAATTTTGAAATCGAAAATCCGTCCGAAGATCTTCGACATAGAAGGCCACCTGGCCCGAAGGAGGGGTATTCATCCGACCATCGGCTTCAGGGGTGAAAAGCTGAAATTGCTCCGAGATACAATACTGTTTTCGGAGCTGCTTGACATTCAGCTTCGAAAGTGAAGAAACCTCCACCTCTGGATCCGACTGGGATTCATCAGTCGGATTCTCCGACCGACTGTCCCGAGAAGGTGAAGTCCTAGCCATAAGAGACAAGACTCTAAAGAAGGCGGAGATTCTAAAGGAAAAGGGACTCAAGGAAAGACAGGAACTTGATCTGAAAAAGATGGAAAAAATAACCTCAGACACTGGGACGACCGTCCGACAGAGTTTCTGCACCAAGAAAGACAAAATGAAAAGTAGAAGTTTGGTTAAGAGCGACCCTATATATATAGGATCCCTCAACGACCAAGATGAAGGTGATCGAATCAAAGATTTACCAGATGATGACACGTGGCAACCTCTAGACCGATCATTGATCGAATGGTTCGACGCACCTGTCCCAGATCGAGCCACATCACCCTAATCCACATGAACAGATCCGACCCAATAACATTCGGACACATGGCACAAATCACTTGTCAGAATCATATCGTCCGACGTCGAATCGACTTTCCAAAATGACGTCTGACGTTGATAACTGATACCGAATCGTCCGGTCTGTGATAGTTTAAAGACGACCGTATCCACCAAAACGATAAAGCAGCTGATCACCCATATCTCGAAGAAAGCGGCATCAAAATCGAGGTTCGATGTGATAGAAATAACTCCCTTCGTCCAATGTGACGAACCACGTGATAATATACATGTCGGCTCACCTTGGACTTGAGAGTAGAGGATAACTGTTGGGATAAACCGACCGACCCCTAACTTTGGTCACCATGACTCCGACTGCGCATCGACTAAACATGCAGTTCCAACTCTTCATCAATCGATTGAGCGAACCGCACCGACTTACTGTCGGTTGACCGACTAATGTCGGCTGATCGACTAATAATTCAACTACTACCGATCGACAGCGAACGACTTAGACCGTCAGCATAACAGAACTACTAACCGACAGTCGCTCATAAATTCTACCGATATATAGTCTGTTTTACTGACATATGGCCGGCTAATCTGTTCAACATATCATAACCGTCATAAACGATTATCAACTACGTGTCACGGCTATTAAGGAGAATTAACGTTCCACTAATTTCATATTTATGATCCTATAATTTAACGCCATAAAAAGCGAGACTATGTGCTCAACGATTATACCAGAATCATTTATAAAAAGAGGGGTAAGTGAGTAGTACTGGTAAGCTATTTCTGGGTCAGAACTCTGCTACTTTCTACATTCAAAAACTACTGTTCACTAACTTTCTTCTCTAACTTAAGCATCGAAAGATCTTCATCGGAGATCAGTCCGGTCTGTGTGGATACTGTCTTACAGGTGCTCGTTACTGATGATAAGCGACTGAGAGTTGGTCGCAACAATAAATAACTATAAAGGGGGATATTCAGGGGCTGAAAAGAGTAAACATCTATAACGACAAAGATGCTTCCACCTAACAACACAATGGAGGTTAAGGCCGGGTCAAAGCAATTAATAAATAATTTAATTATTCATATTTCTCATTTATGAAAATGTATACTTATAACTAGATAATACTCTTCCATTAATTTTTAATTGTTTATTTTCTTGGAAGTCTTTGTGGACTTCTAGAATGTTTCCTTTATTCTAAATGCTTATCCATTCCAGCTTATATTTAACATGTAACAATGCTCGACACTAGGGTGCAAATTGTGGATTTGACCCACTTATCCAACTAAAATAGAGCCAAACCTGACCTTCCTAACCCAACCTGTTGGGTTCATGGGTCACGCACGGATCAGCCAATCATGATCCACTAGCAGGCCTGGGCAAGTTTGGGGTAGGGCTCCTCAACTTGTTAGGTCAAGGTGTATATATATTACATTAGTCTTAATATATATTCTCTTTAGGTGGTGGATTGTGGGATACATGTGAGACATTGAATTAATAATTTATATTATTGGACTATTTACTTTGTTATATCATGTAATTTAATCCAAAAACTCAGAAAAATAGTTCATCCACACAATATATGGCCCAAAATTAGATGGGCTTGGTCAGCAAAGTAGCTATGGATTGGAATGTGAGCTACAGGTTAGGTTCTGGTCAAGCATCCTTGACCTGCTAGCTGAACAGGTCTGGTTCAGATCAAGCCCTATAGGTCTTCATATATTCCGTTTGGTGGGAACCTGATGCAGCCGCAAATCACCAACCCTAGCTCAAATGGTTAACTAATTGTAAGATCAACTCTTACTGACGTCAGAAAAGAGAGGAGACTTGAGGGAATTATGTTATATCGATGAAATAATTTTAGATCCTTGTGGCTCTGAGTGACTTGTAAGGTGATGCAAGATCTTTAGTGAACTGCAATGTCATACAGGCCCAGGAAGAACTTTACAGTAAATTTGAAGAACTATTGAGTAAAGCTGAAATAGACCACAATACAGTTTCTAAATTCTATAACGCTGCAAGAAGCCCAACCGAACCAGAATATGAATAACTATCACTTTTTGATTCATTGTATAACTTATTGTTGAGCATGTTACAAGGAAGATTAATCAAGAATGGTGTGTAATGAGCTATTATTAGATTTCTACTGTCCCATGAAAAAATAATAAATGGACTGTGCTCCTACATCTGAAATGCTCGTAAAAGCCTCTCCTACGATGTCCACATCCAGTTTAACTGCTCCTGAGATACTCTTCTCCTGAAAATTAAGCAAGGACTGCTAGCAAAGGGCTTCCAACTCAAAGCCCATGTCCCCATCCAAAGGTTATCAATGATTCAAAAAGCTGAATTAAGCAGTCATAACTGAAGGTGATCCATAGCCATTGCGATGTGATTTCTGCCATTTCCATGCAATGGAAAGGCTCTCCTGAAGATCAGTGTATTGCGCCGTCCAGTTGAGTTCACGATTAATCTTTGAAGGGTCACTGTATACCTCAGCATAGTCACCTGGTCTTCGGTCAAGGTATTCAACCTTAATGTTGGCCCCGGTAGCTTTCTTGCAGGCTTCCACAAACTCCTTAACTGATCTACCTGATAAGTAATATCACAAAATTTTTAGAAAATTTTTGATGTCAATGGAACCCAGTAGTGAAAACACAGTAATTTTGCACCCACTACTTGTTAGCACCTGACTGCAGAAACAGTTTAATCTTATATGAAAAGATTCATAATTCATATCGATTGCTACCAAAACCTGTCTATGCAACAGCAGAAACTTGAGAAGAAACAACAGCAGGAAAGCAACATTTAGGAGAAGTTCTAATGACCTTTTCCGGTGCCGACATTGTATATACTAACTTTGTTAGGCCTTGCCATGTCAAGAGCTTTCACGTGAGCATCAACCAGATCAGTGACATCAATATAATCTCTTACACAAGTTCCATCAGCTGTGGGATAGTCTGCTCCTTTAACCTGGGAACAAGGCCAAAAAAAAAGATAATTTCTATCTGAAATGGTATTTCTTAGATGATTGAAGCATTGTGGTTTCACAGCACGGTACCTTCAGCCCTGGAATTATTCCTAATGCTGCATCAAAGCATGCACCAGATATACGTCCATGCTCTCGTAATTCAGGTCTAGGAGCCTCACCTAACCTTCCCTCTGGATCTGACCCAATGACATTGAAATATCTGATGTAATGGTTAGAGTTATTAACCTCCATCCACCATCCCACTCAACAGTTAGTCTACTAGAAGCAACAACATACCTTAAGATCATCACAGCCATGTCTGCATTCTTTGAGAAATCCAAAATGATGTCCTCTGCCATTTTCTTGGCCTTCCCATATGGGTTGATGGGAAACTACATGTAGCAAAAGTAAGTTCCAATAATGGATTTTCAAACGTCCTACCCTAATAATATATTTTCTTCTAAATTAATTTAGGAATGCTATTGCAGTCCATTATGACCACTATGGCCATATAATTTAGGAATGCTATTGTAAGCAGGTTCTCCTTGTTAATATATGTATATTAATAGGTCTAATATGACCACAAACCAACAAAGTAAATGCAACGTCACCAATCCAACCAGATATTTAGATATTACTCTTTTCTAACCTGAGGAGTTTCTTCTGTAATAGGCATTTTTTCAGGCTCCCCATAAGTTGCACACGTACTTGAGTAAATAAGAGTTTTAACACCATGTGCTGCCATAGCCTCCAGGATGACCAATGTGTTTGCAGTGATATTATGATAGTACCTGGTACAGAATAATGTAAATAAAATAAGAAATGGTAAACTTGAGATAACAAATTTCTGAAACAATGGCATTGGATCACACATACAATAGAAATAGTATCACAATGTGATAAGACCAACACACAATAAAAAAAAAAAAAAAAAGAAATGAAGTGAATGATCGATCAAATGTCATTTCAGTGAAACAAAATGCCAAACACAGCAAAAGTAATGACATTTGAAAATGAAGTAATATAGTAATAAAACACAAATAGAAAATACTGGTGTTTGCACATTCCAAATTAATTAAGCCCAACTATTTTGATATAGATCTCCATCAATATCTAAATATTTGAACAAGTTAGTCTAACATAACAGTTTTGCTTCATCTGAGTTGCAAACGATATTATATAAAGAACCCACTTCCCATTTGTTGTCCACCATCCAATGCCTGCTCTGAACCCAAGTTGCCCAGGTGAAAGCCAGAAAACCTAACAGGACTGCAATGCAACATTCAATCACAAATGATAACTGGATTCCACTATCAAAACTTTTATTAATGTTGTACATTTGCTAATTGACTTACTAGGTGATTTTCTGCTTAGTTCATGTTAATGATTAATATCCATCACAAGGATATTCAGGGATAGGTAAAATGTAGCAGTTGTATAGCTTCCCTTGCCAAGTGAAAGAAGAAACACAACCACCAAAGAGAGAGAAGCTTTTAATGAACCTAATTATATCCATGATACAAATGAATATAATATGAGACATATCTGGATTTATTTACCTAATGCATTGGCAATATTAACAAAACAGCAAACTTAGCATGAGGATGTGTCGAGATAGGTGAATTTCTGTGAAATCACCTTGAGAAAGCAATGGAAATTGGGTACATGATTGTTTCACACATAAGAGAAATGTTGTCATGCCTTTTTATTTCTAACCTATGGAAGCTTAAAGCCCATCATGATCTAACAACCACCAAGGCTTTTCCCCTTTTCTGAAGATTTAGGACAGAAGGAAGCCTGGCAAAAGTAAGAGGGAGCATGGGATTGAACCCAGATCTCTTGTATGAACACAAGGGCAGGTGTCATCCAGCTGCTAAGAAATTTGTGCAATACAAAATGGAGTTAAAGCAAAACCATAAATATAACTATATTTCACTAGAAAATAAATAAAATGTTGCATAGTTTAGAAAAAAAGAATTCCGAAGTAACACATAGACATGCTTGCAAGCTTTCTTTTCCCAAACCATATAGCAGTTACACATAAGGGAGGCTGTTAGCTTGGGCCTGGTTTGAGAAAATATCTAACAGAACTGCAAATTCCAGTTTATAAAGGTTATGGAGTGTCAAGCAATGCCATATTGTAGCAATACAGTTTTCAGAAACTTCATTTCATGAAGCAATAAATCTGATGCTGCAGTAATTGAGCCAAAACCAATCAGTGACAACTGCTTTGCCCAGATTAAATATCTGAAAAAGATGAACATACCTAAGAGGTTCAAGTGTACTTTCCCCAACGTATGCAACAGCTGCAAAGTGCATAACAGCATCAAATGCATTTTGTGCAAATATTTGGTTGACCTGATAACTGGTTAAAGAATGAACCTCAAAGTTCATCTAACACAAAAAGCCTAACAACAGATAACTATTGATGTGTGAAAAAACAATGTGATAAGGATACAGCTTTTGCATCGCCCAGATCAGCATAAATAAATTGAAGTCTCCCTGGCTCTGGGAATAGCTCCTGGAGAACCTTAATTGCTCCAATATTTCCCCTAGAAAGGTTATCCTGTAAAATTACTTCTAACTGTTCATACCAATAGCGATCCACATACAAAAGATATATGTCTGTGCAAAAAACAGTGAATTACCACAATTGTCACTCGATATGACTCCTTCAAGAGTCGAAGTGCAGCATGTGAGCCAATATATCCGGCGCCACCTGTTACTAACACATGGGTTACCCCAGGTTCATGACGAGAAAACTGTAAGATGCAAGATAAATCAAAGTCACTAAAATGGAAGCCAGAAGGAAAGCAAGCATCCTGGAATTGTAGATCCCAAAACAAATCAACTGTATTAAGTAACAACCACATCACAGAGGGAAGAATGAAGCAGAATTGCGCTATGCAAATGTATAACTGAAATGTGGGTCACATAAGCCATAGCTTGAAAATGGAATCAATTATAGAAATAATCAGGACAATACTGCTTCAGGAAAGGAAAATGAAAAAACAAAGTGCACTAATATCCATCAATATAATCAATAAACCACTTGTTGTTGTGAAAAGAATTATAACATTTTTTTTTGGAGTCCATTGTCATAGATTAACAAAGAAAATATAATTTTATAATCGCTTGATGGGTATCCCACTGATGCAGTTGGAATGCACAGACATATACCCAACAGCAAGAAGAAGAGATGGACAATTTTCTTTTTCCTTTTTTCCCTTTTTTTTCCTTTTTTGATCTTCTGCAGGTAATGGACACCTAAATCCCTCAACAATCATATCCATTTTTAATTGTTGTCAAGTATAAAGGTTTTTCTGTCATGATTTCTTCATCTATCGACATCATCACGAACTCTTTCTAATATGCCTAAAATTAATGAACATTGATAACTATGTCTTCCAATTCCGAACATATAGGATGCCTTCTGAAATCACCACACTGGTTGCCAGTTATGAGCAATTTTGTCATTGTTCTAGCAGATTACAAATTACATCTTAAGATTATCAAAGGAAACATCCTTGTCCCATAGTTATACAAAATAACAACAGCAACAACTTAATTTGCATATCCGTATCTATCTCATTCGTTTATTGCACATATATATTTGACAATGCCCTTTTTAAACTTTGTCTATGATCAATTTTAGTCAAACACACCCCTAAATTTGGCCCCATTTACCATGTACCGAGATATTACGGTGATCTTGACAATCAATTTTAGAAGCTGCATAATTCCTACATTGATCTTGTCAAAAATATCACCGAAGTAACCTGTAGCACCTTATTCTTCATAAAAAGTAAAGCAGAACAAAATGACAAAACAAATATCAATTCATTTTAGGAGAGAGGCAAATGAAGTAAAGATGAATTTAAAAATAAGATTATGTTTGAGGCACCTTAATTTGGCTATAGCCTGCAAACCTGGTATCCCACCTTAGATCAACTAGCTTCCCATGTTGACAAGAGTAATCACAAGTTTCTATGGGCCAGAATAATTCTTAAACCACAAAACAAAGTACTACATACAGTGTCCAATCATTTTTTTACCGCTTCACTAATCCAATTAAGTCATGTTATGATCTAAAAATACTGATGAATAATTGAGAGACTTATAATCTTGAAAAAGGGAGGGAGGGGGGCGGCGGGGAAAGAGTAGGCAATTACTTTTCAAGATCTCTGACATGCAAAAAATAAGTATAATCCAAGCACATGTCTAGACTAATGGAGCCTATAACACAATTCATGGTGCAAATTAAGCAATCGCACACCTAAAATCTACCACAAAAAATTCCGACATCATCAATTTCAGTTAATAGATGAATAATGATCTCGCTATAACTCCTACAAGTCCAATGGAACTAGAAAAACATGGCGCACAACCATGGAAAGGAAAGAAGAGGTTTCACCAAGATTTCAAAACTAGTATTGATTTAGGCCAAGCAAGCGAGTTTCAGGTTTACTAGCTTTGGTGGACGCAAGTCTGAATTTAAATTTTAGAGTTTCAGTGGAAAAAAAGAAACAGACTACAAAACATGTCAATAAATACTGAGGTATCAGCTAAGAGAACAACATAGTATTTGAAAACTCTGAGGGTATGTAAAGTCTAGTGGTTCAACACCTTTAAAAGACTGTAAAATATTAGCTAAAAAGCAAAACCTAAAAAAAACTAACCAAGAAAAAGAAACGATAGAGACAGAATCTAGAGATCATTTTACAATGGTAATATGTAATTGATAAGAATATAACATACCCATTACAAATTTATGTAAAAACAAGATAATGCATTTTATTTTTGTTCTTTTTATGTTCCGGTTACTTGATAACACTTATACAGAAAAAGTCTACTAGTATAAAATTTGGCTTCCAATCATTTATATACTAACATCTAAATTCTTTAGATTTTACTTTCTTCTAATAAAATTCAAGTTGAAAGTCACGAACATGCTTCCTAAGTGTTTTGTTCACAACCTGTGAATATATGCATAACACTTAAGTTTTTGAACTTAAAAATAATAGTTTTGTCAAAAAATCTAAAACTGATTGAAAGCGGACTTAACTAAGTTAGTTTCGATTGATCTAGCTGACATTGCGGGCAATTTCACATTGATTACAACCAAAACAAATTGGTTTCAGTAAAAATACTTCAATTTCAGCCAAAATGTCAATCTTGCTAACAAGTGTCTAAGGACAAATGGCAAGCCCAATCTCCCGGACATAATTAGGAATCCATGCCATATAAAAAGCTTAAACTGGAGGACAAAGTCTAACAAGAAAGGAAAACATATTGATTGAAAAACTGAGAATAAAAGCTGATCCAACCAACAGTTGTTATCTGGACAAAAAAGTATATGTATATGTATATGTATAGTTTGAAAGCTCACCATACTATCACCACTGAAACCAGGGGATTGCTTCAAAATAAATATGCACAAAGCTGTGAGGATAGCAGCCATAAGAACTTTTCCAAGAAAATGAGGCTTGTGTCTTGAATCTGAGTAATCCATTCCTGTAAGGTGGGAGCCTTCAGATCCATGTAGAAATAACAGAATCAAAGCAACAATAGAAACAATATATCTTAAAGATGGTAAGAAATATCTATTTTTTGACATAGTCCAAAAATTCAGAATTTACACAGCATAAGGTTATCAGAATAAATTATATATGCAAACAATACCCCAGAAAAATTCTGATAAAGGAATAAGAAAAAATTTGAGTCATATTCCATAACGAGATATATATTTCTTAATTAATAATAAAAATAACTACCAAAAAAGTAACAAAATAATAATATGAGCATGATTATCATGATCACAAACTTCAATCAAGTAATTTTAGAAAGTAACATCCAAAAAACTGAATTTTGTTAAGCTATAATTCTGGTTGTGCGTCCAGAAAAGTTAACTCAAACAACTATAAAAAAAAAAAAAAAGAAACTAGAATCTTCTAACCAATAAAAGAACCTGAAAAGAGCCAAGATCTACCAGCCCTAGGCTGATTTCTACTCCTGTTGACAGGTAGCATGGGAGAAAGAACTGTCAGACTACGACACGAGAACCAAACAAACGGCTCTGACACAGAATATAGGGCAATGGAGATCCCTCTTCTTCTGTGAAACTGGTGATCACCCGCCAGAGCAAGGTAGCTGCGCCAACAAAAACCCAGGACAGATCACTTATAAAAATTCAAATTGCATAATATTAAAGGCGATGGAAAACCAAAGCCATATTAATAAACATGCACACGTCTAGGCCTTAGAAGTTAAATTTCACAAGAAAAATCAAAATAAAACCTCTCCAATGCCAATTAATGACCCATTTGAAATGTCAAATCCTCCTGTATATTAAACACTACGAAAACAATTAAACAGAAAAAGAAAGGAGACAGTGGATTAAAACCCTTAGATTCCAACAGTAAAATAACCACAACCAATTCTCTTGAAACCAATTAGAAAATATTCCAATACAAGATCACATGAAAGAAGAAAAAGAACGAGTTCACAATTGATAAACCAGAAAAGGGGAAAAAGATTCCAACTTTCATGCTTAAATAGAATCAGATCCCACTGGAATTCACCAATTCCAACGTGAAAACGAAACAAAAAGTTAACTCCAATCGACCAAGAGGACGCAATCCTCTGAACAGACGGGCAAAGGCGAATCTAAAAAGCAGGCGGATGCACCGACAAGACCCAAAATTTCCAACATCCCAAAAGGACAACAAGACCGAAAACCGCATCAAGATGCCTCCTTTCCAAAATGTACAGCTCCCACACAAGCAGCAATTTATTCCCACAAACCTCCAACAATAAAAAGAAAAATCCACGGTAGTAGACAGAGAAAAAAAAAAAAAAAAGGCCTATACCACAGCCCAGAACGCAACAAAACGGAACAAAAACCCAATCCCACCACCCGAATCAAGAAGTCCAGATCAAAAAACACCCAAAAAACGTAAAAAAAGCTCAAAAACCGATCCAAAAGCGGGAAAACAACTCTAAAGGGAGTTTTGGAGGAGAAATAGATACCTGGAAGCCGTAGAGCAGCAGAAGGGAAAGGAGAAGTGGTAGAGCGGAGAAGAAGAGAGGGTCGTTGGTCGTTTGGACCCACTCGTGGTCTTTAGAGGGGGATGGAAGAGAGGGAGAGAGGGGAAAAGAGAGACAACTGGGGAAGGAGAGGAGAAACCGGGAAAAAAGGAGGCTTGACTCTTCTCCCCCCTCCCATGGTCTTCGCATGAGACCCCCGCCCCTTGGAATCCGCGGACTTCTCTATTCCAATCTATTCATCTGGCGTTACTCATTTTACTAGATCTCACTTTCCTTGATGAGAACTAGGAAAATAAAGTGCGGCAATTGGCGTTGATGCGCCCCCCCCCCCCCCCCCCCCCGTAACCTAAAAAGTTATTTTGGCATAATTCCACTGCCACTTGTCTAAGCCTCATTAAGGGCATGCCATGAGCTACGATGTATAAGATAGATTAAGTTTAGATTGATCAGATTCGGCTCCAAATCTAATCAGATTTCCTGTCATCCAACCCGTGCATGTATCTATGCATCAAATCAAAAAGTTAACAATCATTTTTTCACTGATATGGATATGGAAAAGTTAAGAACAAAAATAAATCATTAACATGGATAGGATGGGGCATGGAAGCCCATGCCTGTGGATGCGGTCAAATTTATATTTATTTTAAAATATTTTTATTTATTATCATAAAATTTATATTTATTTTAAAATATTTTTATTTATTTTATTTTATTTTAAATTTGATTATATTTATTTTAAAAAATTTATATTTATTTTAAAAAAAAATTATTTTTGTTCTATCTAAAATTTGCCTTCATCTTTCATTATTATTGTTTATTGCAAGAGAGATATAAAGTAATTATTCCATCTATATTACTAATAACTTCTAAAATCAAAAAAATATCGGTACTTTATGTGCAATAATATAGAAGCAATATTAATACTAGATTATGTATAATAGCGAGCACATGAAGAACATCATTGAGTGAGAGGTTTTATTGGACATGAGCATCATGACTTTTCTTATATCAACAACCAGAATGGGTCATCAGCCTTCCATGTATAAATTCTAATTCTTTTCCTTGATTCGAGTGTAGATTGTAAATGCATTCTTATTTTCACAAATATACTTTGTGCATCTTGAGTGATAAGCTTTGGATCCCGTTTCTATGTTTGCTCTAAATTCTATTATGATGGCAATGATCTCCTCTTTTGCTCCCACCAAGTTCACTTTCATCTTGTTTTGTCCTTTTTTGATATTCTTGCAATGTATATAATTTATTATGTAATAACCTATTTTTTAATAAACAAAATAAATTTCTTTCTTCTTTTGGATGTTAGTATTGGCAAGAAATTTCTTGTTACTACCTACATGAGATTTTTAAAGAAAGAATTACCATGTCTTTTATGCATATGTGAGGATCTCCAATGACTAGAGACAATCAAGTTAGATTTGAAATTATTCCATTGGCTTTTTGAGCTTGTTTCAATTTTCTGTTTCTCTTCAACTCTAATGTGTATTGTGAATTCTTGTGTGGTTATTTGCTTCTATTTTTGCCTCAAATGAATTTTATAATCCTTCCAAGAATTGGGTAGTTTTTAATGAGAACATCACCAACAAATCCATCAGATAACATATCTCTCACTAGCTAATTCACTAATTAGGTTTGATATTTATGAACTTAACTAGTTAGATATTTTCTTTGGTTATTTTGAAGTACACGAATTTAGTAGATAAAAATCTCTTACTACCAATATATTTAAAAATATATTTAGAATGTAAATCATTCCAAATATCCTTAGCATGATCATAATGATAAGTTGATAACAAACGTTAAATAATTCATAAGCCAAGTAATTTAATATATTGTTTCTAGCTAATTTATCCATGGCCCCCATTCTTATTTAGCGTTTTCTTATTTATCAATTCTTTACTTAGGTATAGGTTCAATTAAAACATAGGTAAAATTAGTAAAACATAATATTATATAAATCTTTTGATCCCATCTTTTAAAATTATTACCATCAGAAGAATCTATTTTAGTAGCACCAGATAATATTTTGGCCGTGGCAAGGGTTGAAGCATCCATTAAATGTATCTTTAAAAATGTTGAAAATTTAAGCTACAGAAGCAAAATTCTTTCAACAAATACAAATAAGCAAACAAAAAAAAATTAACAAATTAAGAAAACTTAACTATAGACGCACCTGGATAGCATTATCCTTAAAGGTAGATTTTATATTCTCCAGAATCAATGGCTCAATGTAATGGGTCAAAATACATCTATTCTCCAGGATTCAACTACTCTAGTTACACTTTTGTAAGAACATGCTGCGATCATA
The DNA here is from genome assembly GCF_000442705.2 of Elaeis guineensis. Taxonomy (NCBI): domain Eukaryota; kingdom Viridiplantae; phylum Streptophyta; class Magnoliopsida; order Arecales; family Arecaceae; genus Elaeis; species Elaeis guineensis. Next base: position 22,878,171 of record NC_026002.2, read on the forward strand.
AGGATTTGATTAAATTATTTTTAATTGCTTCTTACCTCAAGAATTAATATATAGGATATTTTACAAGAAAAAAATAAGAAGAGAAATAGAAAGATCAGAGAGAAAGATACGCGTTTTTAAATGAAGAGGATCATCGCGTATTTATAGAGTTGTCGATGACCGGGTCAAGTTGTCGATGGTAGCTGCCACTTATTCTAATGGTAGCGTCCATTCAAATATGCAATGGTAGTATTATCAAAAAAAAAAAAAAAAGATGCAGTGGTAAAAATTCCAATGGACAAAGGCAGAAAACAGTTTTTTTTTTTTTTTTTTTTGAACTAACAGCGTGTGTTTATATTCACTAGTTCACAAGAAACAAGGTGAGTGTAATTAATATATCAATGAACATTAAATGCCAGAAATCAGCATAAGTTAAAGAAGCAAAAGTTCACATGAGGTTACTTTTAAAATGCTTTTAAAATCAAAGCAAGATGATGTAAGATCTATGCATTTCGGCTTACTGGGCAACTGCATGTTTCAGTCATTCGATCTGTACATGTCTTTGTGACTCAACCAAAACACGCTCATTCTATTTTTATTTTCTTAAGTTATTTCCACGCATACTTTAGTGGATCTTATAATTTTTTCAAATATCTAAACTTCCCCTTTAGTTGATCACATAGTGCTAAAGCCTGATGAAAAATTACACCAGTTGCTCCATCTTTTTTTGGTTGCTGAGAAAGTGAAAGCAGAAAAGAAAGATTTGTTTGAAAAAAAGTTAAGCTGGGAGATGATTATGTCGAACAATTTTTTTATATTTATCTTTTTCTCATAAAATGTCTTTCTGGTTTGGAGGAGAAAACTATTTCACTTGTTGAAGAAAACTTTGGTCCATTTTTTTTCTTTTTGTTTTTCTTCCTAAATCTTACTGTGACAAACAATAGAAAAGGAGCCAGATTCTCATAAACTTCTTCTCTCACTTTCCTAATTAGCGACCAATTCTTAGCATGTAAATTAATTCACAACCTGCCTTGTTTGATATATTGATGCGAACTCGAGGAAAGATAAGTTTTAAACTGGCAGCTAACACCCCTACCATAAAAAGAGAATTAAAGAAGGGAAACAATAAAATACTTGTCTTCAAAAGCCAAAGCCATGTGACCGTTAGGAAAATTGACCCTGGTTGTTAACAACGTAAGGTTGACTCCAGTTATAATCAATTATACGCGCATCAGCACCTAGACGTTCATATTTTAGCTAATGCTGATCAGTGAACGTTGGTTTTGTTAAATAGAGCCGTTCTCAAGAAAGAGTTTTATCGGATCGAGAATTATTTTAAAAAAAAAATTGATAAACTTCAAATTTATCTAAAATATAATAAAGATAAAAATTAAAAATTTGACTTATCGAGAATCTTATTAGATTGGCTTATTAATTTATGATACAGAAATAAAAATAAAATTTGAAAGCGTATGATCATTGTCCTAAGATAAATTTTTGAAGTTTATCAAAAATTCTATTTTTACATACGAATGGAATACTCTCTCTCTTAAAGCATGATTATGAAAAAGATTGACAGATTTTTCGAAACTTAATAATTTAAACAGGGATGAAAAATGTTTAAACACTAAAGAGTAATAGTATTACTACTTTTTCAGTGCCCTTGCCGTCTGAATTCATGATCTTATATAAATTATGGGAAGATGGGAACAGAGGAATGCTTTGACCGGCTGATCTCAATGAAAAACTATCGATCAAACAGAGATACGTCTTCTGATCCAATGGTTGGTCAAATAGTTAATTGACTATTACAGTAGTGATGAAAGAAAAAATCAGTGACAGTTAAAAATAAAAAATTAAAAATTAAAATAATAAAAATATATATAAAATGATCGTACCATCACATGTATCATGATGGGCCGGTGCGTGCGTGTGAGATGCAAGACTCACTTTCCTTTTTGATTCATTTAAAGATGAAAAAAAAAATAGATAAATATTAAAAAAAAATTATCCCTTTCTAATGTGATATTAAACTCAAGACAAAGTCTTAGAGACCTCCGGATAAAATTTTTTTTTTGAATTTTCCCTCCATAACTCTAACAGTTTTCAAATCCCTACGCATGCCATTACCTCGTTGGCTGATGTCCATAGGTGAGAATAATAGAGATGTCCATTTATTATTAAAGAATTTATATTTCTTAAATAAAGTATAGGAATCGGTAGCACTCCATGTTGTAGTTTTGTGCTGAAGCTCGTACGAGCCACACGAGACAAGTTGATGAGGACGGATAGGGCCAATTATGTGCACGTTTTTTTTTTCCTTGGGTACAGAAGTATGTGCATGTGTTTGACCTTCTTTCCCTTATTTCTACTCGCAAGTCTCTGAGCGTGTATGTGGAGTGGGGAGGAGGACGGTTTATTCTACCTTCCACTTTGCAAGTGGTACACTCTTCTCACAGAGGTCCAAATTAAATAATGTAACAGGATTGGTTCGGTTTGGATTGCTTTCAAGAAAGTTAAACTCCTTGACCTTGTTAACAGCTAATGCCGTCTACCTTCCACTCGTCGACGACATGAAAGCATCCGCTTAGATCAGAGTGGCAAGAAAAATTTCATCACGGCTTTCAGTGCCTTTTATCTAAATAATTTAGACGTGTCATTGTGGTCTATAAAAGGATGAAACTATGGTTTATTTCTAGCAGGACCCCACATGAGACAGTTTATCATCTAGTCTACAAAAGAGTGAAAACCTGGTCTGGAGTTAGCTTATGATTTACGAGGACAAGAAGCATCGAAGAAATTTGACCACTCGCAATTCGATGTCTTTACATGATCGTCTCCTATGGAAAAAATTGCTTCCATCAATTCCCTGCGTTTTATCTTCCACATTGCATTCACGTTTTTTTGGTTGAGAATATGTCAATTTTGAAGAAAACTAAATTACACATACTCTCAACAAAAAAAAAAAAAATTGAAGAAAGAAAAAGAAAAAGTGAATACACCAACAAAATTAGTGAAGGAGGTGTTCAGAAGGTATTGGTTTTTGGCATGATGGATGTATAGCCTTTTATTAAAAGCAACATTTATGGAGTTGTGGAAGAGTGATCTTGAATCAAAGGGCAGTAATTTCTTGCCTCGGGAGGTTTTGAATTTCTCATCAACTGTTTTGTATCCAGCCATCAGAATTAGTATTGAATGAGGGCAACAATTCGGATGGCATTTTCAACCACTTGGAGCATCTACATTAATTTAGGTCGGCACCCTATGGAAATGGTAGCTATCAAGAGAGCTGTCATGTGAACCACAATCTCCACCATTTACATCCTTTCAGTGAAGATTCTGGTTGGCTACTGGTATTCATTTGGATTACCTTCTTCTCTATTTCTTCGTGACCAATCTTGTTCTCTCATTTAAGCTGCAATTTTTTTTTTTTTTTGTCTTATTTAATAAACGCCGTGTGGCTCCTTCTAGCCGATCCCTTTTCGTCAAAAAGGAAAAAAAAAAGTCAATTCGACCTCAAAATAATTGAGTGTGGGATTGGTAAGCTCAGACTTTTATTTGCATTCCCTCGTGCACAATTGCAATTTGAGTCCTACAGTGTATGATTTTTGATAGGTTACCTACCTTCTCGTCGTGGCCTTTAGATGGTACCATTATTGGCTAGTCTGATCTTATGTACACCCCATGCCTAACCCTATTCTTCTGGTATCACGGACATGATATATGGAATCTCAGCTACAAAAACAGGAGTCCTCCTCTTTGTTTCAATCGGTAACTCAAATGCCAAGCATGTTTCAGGGCTGGGGATGTTACTGTTCCAACCTGGATCTAGAATGTTCCATTGCTTCAAGCCGAAGTTGAGGCTAGACCTATTGCAAATCTTGGATATCTTAAACAACTCCTACCATGGTCATTTACTTTTAAAGTTACTACCATGTCACCATGAATTCCTATCAGTTACTACCATGGCTCACAAACAAAACATGTGCCATGCCAAGATGCTCGTTGCGCTTCTTTATAGATAAACTCACCTACCACCCCATGCTGGAGAGCGGCAAAGGGGACCTACCTGCTGCCTTTCCATGGCTCGGTGTTAAAGTTCTCTTCAAACCAATCAGAAAGCCTAGGTATTGTGGACCCCATGGTAGGGCACTTGTAGTCCCACCAACTTGATTATAATTAGGGCCATGTATTGATGCCATGCGTGATTAACGGTCCACTAAAAAACACTCAAATGGTGCCGTTTTATTGGTTCAAGTTGTTTAGGTGCAATTCCATAGTCAGACCGTCAAGAATTGCGGTTGTGACTTTATGGTTGTGTTTTTTGTGGTGTATCACTTGAATCTATCTCGCATCTATTGATCAAATTTCCGATTGCTCGTAGTATTTAGATTGCTCTAAAAATTCGGCAAAAGATATCTAAGTGGCCTCCTAATCTTCATTGCCTCTGGACTAAATGGAGAAGCTAAATTCCCGGTCTTATAAAGAAAGGTAATGGATCAATTGATAGCTGTGTTGTATTGGAAAATTTGGAAAGAGAGGAATAACAGGATAATTATCAAGAAAAACAGCTTTGTCTCTTCCGTTTTGCCAAAAAACTTGGTGTACATTTGTTAACCGGGAGTTCATTTGCAAAAAGAAAATGATCGATGCTCATGCTCTTGTTTGCACTAAACTCCCTTCTCTTATATATTGTTCCTTCAATTGATACCTCGATGATATAAAGATGTCCTCTACAGGCTCAAGGTGTGTGCTAAAAGGTAAAATTGGGGCGGCTTTCTATTGTACGGGTTTCCAACATGTGCTTTATGTGGACCAATGTTGAGATATGGGTAAATCTGTAATTGAGAGTTGGATATCTTACCTCCTTGTTAGATTTCTCTGTCTCTGCTCTTTAGTTTCCTCATCTTGTACATTCTTGTCATCCTTTCTTCTAATAAAAGTTGGACGGTAGTTCACCACTGCTTATCCTTTTATCAGAATAAAAGAAAAAGAAGACAGCTATTTTGACAGGCATGAAGGAACAAAATGAGAAAAGGTTAGTCTTTTGAAGGAGCAGGGAAGGGCCCTTGACAAGGAAAAAGGTGGCGGTTGGGATCTCCAAGTGGGTTGCATGTGATCATAAGCTTGTAATTGGGCAAAGAAAGAGAAGTAGAAAGGGATTCTTTCAGAGAAAGCACACCAGAATGGAAAATGGTCTCTCAATCCTCACAAACTTCTCTGACTTCCCTCCCAACTTAGCCTGCTTTCTGGACATCTATGTATCATACTAAATTGGCTAATGAAAATATTCACCTGCTTTTGATGGCTCCAAAACGAGATTGAAGGCCAGGTGGTCATTGGCGTGGACTGTGGAGTGCAGGTTCGGTTCTGACTGAACCCAAATCAGGCTCAGACTTGGAAGAAAGCAATAGCAAACCAGCTCTCGAGTCAGTCTAGTCTAATCTATTTCTAGTTCACTTATTTACTTTTAACAGCCTTTGTGACTATTGGTAAAGGTATATTTTTAAATTATCTAAAATTCTGTGGCTATGAACGTCTTCCATATCTATTATTTTATATTAAATTAGTTGAAGACCTGTGCATTACGCCGGATGGGATGTACGCAAATCATTTAATGCTTTGAATTAAATATAATTCAGTAAACCATTTAATATTTTTTTTTATGTATAAAAATAATTTAATACTTTCTATTAAATATAATGTAGAAAATTATTTAATAGCACAATCAAACTTATTTGAGAAGCTGAGTTAACAATACTCCAGTACTCAAGAACTTGCCCTTAAACTTCTGATCCCTTAGGGACAAACTGACATAAAGAATTCCTGTATTGGCAAAAACATGGAGAAGAGTCTATTAAAATATGGAAGAGTTCGGATCCAACAAACATATCCACTTTCAACTCTGCTCCATTTGTTTTACTGCTGTGATGTCAATAACATTCCTGATATATCTCCCAAACACATTGTTCATACCAACAAACAAATAGAAACTGAAGGAAAAATAGTCTATGCCTAGTAAATGAAGAGCCTGATATTGGATGTATTATGAATTTTGATCATAAAAGTGAAGAATGGCTAAGGAAAGCAACCATCAGGGTTTTATTTCATCAATTAAGACACCTTCAATTTTCAACAAATGGATTATTAATAGAGAATTAAAATTTTAAAGAAAAAATTGGAATTAATAATTGACACCAGATCAAGTTCTCAGCAGAAACATCAATCTCATCATCCCCGTCCACATATCTTCACTCCTCTCCTCTTCCTCATCCTCCCCCTCTTCCTCCCTTATTTTTGCAATCTCTATCTGTGCCCTCTCCAAAATCTACCTCTTATGCACCTCCAAATCTCCTTGGAACTCCTTCCTCATCCTCTCCAGCTCTGCCATCTGCTGTCGCTTGCTGTTCTCCATCTTTCCATGTATCTCCCCAAATTTTTGAACGAAATCAGCCAACATTCTGAATGAAGAATCCAAGCTCTCACTGAAACATTCTCCTTAGTCGGCGGAAGCCCATCAGATTCATCACCATCTTCCTCATCCACAACATCCTCCGACCCTATGTCCCTTGGGCTGTCCCTCATCTCATCGTTGCCATTCGAGCGGTCCAGATACACACTGGAGCTCGCAGAGACGTACTCCCCTGCATTAACCTTGCAGGGTAGTCTCGGAGGTTGCTGCTGCCGAGGCCCCACCACTGGCGATGACATCAGTTCATCTATTTGTTTGAAATAAATCCAGTTGCTAGCAAAGAAATTGAATCAAAATGTTCGCTTTTATAGGCTGCATCGACTCGAACAGCCAATTATGCTCGGCATAACTAAGAATGGATGGAATCTTTATCTTTTTTCAATCCAAGCTCATCAAATTTGTCGATATCGAGGACTCCCTCAACAGGTTCTCCACATCCTCATCAAGATCCCTCCTTTCATCCCGTGCGGCTACTGTCTCCACCTCCTTATCCTTCCTCTTCCTCAAAGCTATCCTCTTCTCCAAACTCAATCTCCTCACCCTCCTCTTCCTATTCCTCACCACATGGTCCTCTTCCCCATCCCCCTCTTTCTCCCTTTTCCTCGATCGTCCATGCCGCCACCTTCCGTACTGATCTGTCTCCTCGATCCACATCGAAAACCTCCATCGGACTGAGCTTGTAGATGTTCTCGAGCATGGCAGCGACCTCAATGTAGTACTCCAAATCTTGGGTGGCAGTGCGGTCGGTATCGATGGAGGTGGCCTGAGCTCGCTTTCATGACTTCTGAGGCACAAAAGTCGCATCCTCTGACCAATCGGCAAGGGAGCTTTTTGCCTGAATCTTACTCGCCAGTGGCATGGCCATCTATCGGGGCACACGGGGGGCAAATTCGAACCCTAGGGCGAACCTGTCCAGCCTCCTCTGCTTCTCGCGGCTCTCCAATGAATCCTCATCGTCGTCATCCCGGATTTGGCGATATCTTTCACCATCGTCTTGGTCCTCCTCCTCATCGTCGTCTACGTCCACGGCTCCATCTATGTCGTTTTGCTCATCTTCGTCGTCCTCGTCAACATAGCGACAGCTAATGGGCTGAGGGAAGGAGGAGTTCTGGGGGGCGGAGATCATGGATTAATAGGAGGATAAACCCTAGGATGATCCTGTCCACCCTCCTCCACTTCTCGAGCTCTTCGACGAATCATCATCGTCGTCGTCTCGGATCTGACGATATCTTTCACCGTCGTCTTAGTCCTCCTCCTCGTCATCGCCTTCGTTGAACGAAAGCAGTCCCCTTCTTTCGATGGAAAGAAATCACGATGTTTCGTAAAGAATTTTTTTGAATCGAATTCTGTCCAGATGGCGCAATCCTGCTCATTTGAGAAGCTAAGTTGGCAATACTCCAGGGCTTCTCCACAGAGTATTATTTTTTATATATATAATAGATAGGGGGACATGTAAAGTTATATCCATTTTATGTTACATACGTCCACAATATTTAAATTGGTGTTACAACCAAACAATCTTCGAACATGAAAAAAAAAAAGAAAAAAAATCGTTATAAGCCAAAAATATACCAAACATTGTGTGCGAGTGTCTCTTTTTTCTGGGTTATGCTAGGGAAACGCACTTCCAACAATCAAATACTCCTACATAGAGCAGCATGTGTTGTCTATTACATATGACAAGGAGCCATACTGCAGAAGAATTTTTCAGCTTATTCTTTGTTTTATCTTTACTCTATCATTTTTTTTACTACCCTACTTTTATTTCATAGTTCTCTCACACTTTCTCCACCTTCCTTTTTGCAGGTTCTTTTTCTCCTCTCTTTTTAGTTTACTTCCACCAATTATTCTGCTTGTTCTTTCATCAATTCATAGGAAATGAACTAAATGTTTCATGATGGTTTAATTTTATTAAAGGAGCAATATTGTGTTTAATCTGATACAGAGAAAGAAAGAAATTCTTTCAGCCCATTCAACTCGAGTTTTAAGAAAATTTTAAAAAAATAAAAAAATGGTGAAAATAAGGTCGACATCTCCTTTTTCTCGTAATAAATGGCCGAATTGAATTACAAATCTTTGTCTATACATACAGATTTGCCTTTACATAATTGGATCAAATTCTTCTTCTAATCGAAAAAAATTATATATTTTTTTAAAATAGATATGATTAATAAAAATAATTATAAAAAAACTAAAATCATATAATAAATAAAATCTTGACTTCCACATTGACATTGTCTTCAGCCACTTTGCTTTATTCTTGAATTAGAAGATATATATCCAGTTAAAAACTTTTTAATTTTTTTTTTTTACTTTAACCAATCCATTTTGAGATCTAAACAATGAAATTTGGTCAAATCACATGATGCACTATTCCCTCACTAAGTAATTAAAAATGGTAATTTATGATCAAACCCATCAACCCAACTTACAAACGATCTACTATAAGTAAATTCAAGTTTGATATAAACGAGTTTTGGATCATAAATAGATCAATCTATCTAGACTAGTTTATTAAATAGGCCGGATTCAGGTTTAAACCTTTAACTTGCTTAACTTGTTTTGATCTATTTATTAACTAGGGCAGGTTGCAACCTGACCCATTTAATCCATTTAAGCCATATTTAAACCATTTAAAATTTACTTAACCTATTTATGTCCTATGTAACCTAACGATTAACTTATTTAATCCATTAAAATCTTTAATCCTTTAAAATCTTATTTGACCTATTTAACCCATTTAATCTAATTCAACCTATTTAGTAAATGGATTATATAGGTCAGGATGGGGTTACTTATTCAATAAATAGTTGCATTTAGATCTAAATTTTTGACTTGTTTAATAAAAAAGTTGGATTTTGGGTTTATAAATTTTTAATCTAAGTTATATCAGACCAGACCCATAGCAAATCAGACCCAATCAAATTGCCACCCATAGGGGTGGGGCACTATGCTTAAAGCTTTAAAAATTACTTGATACACAAAAAATAAATAAATAAATAAATAAAACCTCAATTGGACACTACGTGGATTTTACTTTTAGACCATAGTAGTTAGAGTTGTTTATATTGAGTTTAATGATCCATTTGGATCAATTTCTGAAAAAATTATCAGTCCTCGTTATATTATCATCATATTATTAGTCCTCATGTCTATGGTCTCAGTAGGTTATTTTTATGGCGGTACATCATGATGTGGTTTTTATCGGTACATATATTTTGGTACTTTTTTTTTTTTTTTTGGCAAAGATAGCTATGGGTAACAGAGTACTCCATTGGTAAACAAGACCGGCATTGATTGGAATAAGGAGCCCCAAATATGTGAAACCACACAAGTACATATGTCCAGATTGTGAAAGAATATGCTCTTTTACTTCATCTATGACTAAATCTTAGGCAATGAGTCATATGCCATATCCTTATACTTCGTCCCATACAAGAAGATATTCTGCTTCATGGTTGACAAAATCATAATTCTTGTTGTCCCTATATAAGAAGCCATTGAACCATGCTTACTATATATGATCTTGTAAAATGGAATCCACATACGCAAAGAAATACATGAGAAGAGTAGTAATGGAGCTTCAAGCTGAGGGAGTATCAGACAAAGATCCTGTTTTGGAGTATGTGCTACTTCAGGAAGTGAAATTTGCTTTTAGAATTCATCAGATGAGAAATGAAAATGGCAAGAACTGGAATTACTAAGTTTATTTGTGGTGTATAGTTCTAGTGATTTAGTTCTCCAACTGTAGCTCTAACAAACATGATGCTTATTAGGACTTAGCTCTGGCAGGGGCGGCTCAACATATTTGGAGGCCTAATATGGAGCATGCAGGCGGGATCGGGACCAGGACGGCAGGACGCCGGACGGCCGGAAGTGGAGGCGTGGAGGCGGAAGCTGGACCGCGACTGGACTTGGAGGCGGGACCAGGATGCCGGAGACGGGATCGGGACGCCGAGATGCGGTCACTGATGGAGCGTGGAGGGCCTGGAGGCGGGACCGGAACGCCGGAGGCGGAGACGGAGGCTGGACCACGATGCCGGATGCGAGCGAGCGGGGGGCCTCCTGGGGGCGGGGGCCTAAGGCAAGGGCTTCGGTGGCCTTACCCTTCAGCCGCCCCTGAGCTCTGGTGTTCCGGTGGAACCATGCCAAGTTTGCGAACAGGAAAGTGACGAACAGACTTATTTTGTTCTATTTAACATTTCAAACATGCGAAGATCATCTGCTGAAAAGATTTTAATCCTGGTTAGGAGGTTTTTTACTTGCAATATTGGATCCAAAGGTGTCTAGATGCTATAAATATTATCTAAGATATTAAATTTGACACAGCTCTGGTAAATGATGTTTAGCACTTTACCAAGATAGCTGAAATTATCACCACTACCTGGAAATTGTTGAAGTGACCAGTAATTTGGGCTTCTCATTCTTAAAATGTTTCTACCTTTGCCTGCCTCTCTCGGCCACGCCCCCACAGACGCCAAACACATCCCCCCATCTCCAATGCTTCTCCTTTTTCCCTCAGCCCCTGTCCTCAGCTCCCAAGCTTTCCATCCTTAATTTTCCGTCAAGGGTTAGGTATGCTTCACTGTTGTGTTGTGAGAAGAATTCATTCCACTAGTACAATAACTGAAGTCATTGTATTCTGTTAGATTTTGTTGGAGGGAAATTAAGTTTAAAATCAAGATATTGTGGCAAGCACATGAATTGCTTGCCTAAATATGATCTCAGTTGACTTATTCTGAATTGAAATGTGGGCATGCATTTCCCAATATTTATTGTGTCATGGTCATGCAAATCTCAGTGCAACACATACCAAACTGCCTAAAAATATAACTATCCTAATTACCTGATGCATCTGGGTGATAGAAGTCAATGTGAAATGTAAAATGCATAAGCAAGCAGTTTTTCACACTTGGTTTTTTTGCATTGGATCACCCTATGAGCTTTTATGATTCCATATTGCAGTTTGCTCCTGGATTTGATGGGAGATATATGCATTTGAGGAGCTATGGAACCATGACATGTTAGAAATAGGGCATACAACAAAGAAGGAAATGGGGAAAAAAGTACAGTTATTGCCAACCTTCTTAGTAAGCATCACATAGACTCAAGACATTGCAGCATTAGGAACTTATTTGTTTGTTATGTTGTCTTAGATAGTTGTGAGCTCCAAAGTTTATGTGTGTAAATGCTGTTCGAAAAGAAAAGCCTTGGTAACTTGGTAGAACTGTCAACGGGCCAGGTCCAGGCCCGAGACCTACGGATTTTTATCCGACGGGTCCAGGTCTGGTGCTAGCATCCGACCCATTTACCCCGACTCGGATCCAGACCCGATAAACCATAATGTAAACGGGTAGGATCTAGATATTTAATACCCAGACCTAATAGACCCAGGATCCGAATAAATATCCAAACCCGATAGACTCAGAATCCGAATAATATAATATAATATAATATAATATATATATATATATATTAAAAATATTTTGAGCCGTTAGATCAGAGATCCAAAGGTCTAAAATTTTCAAAGAACAAAGAAGCCCTAGATGACTGAGAGTCTGAGACCGTGATTCTAATTCCCACATTCTCATTCTCGAATTCTCCCATCTCTCTCTGTCTCAGTCTCCCTCTCCCTCTCTGTCTCTCAATCTCCTCGACGGTGCCTTTTCCTCCCCTCTTCTCCAACTCCAGGCACCCTGCCTCTCCCTCTCTGCCGCGAGATCCGTTCGTCGGCAACCGGACCCTGACACCAAGGCCATGGATGGAGGAGATCTGCTTCAGAAGGAGATCTTCTCCCTCTCTATATCTCTCAATCTCCCTCTCTCTGTCTCTCTGTCTCCCGCTCTCCCTCTCTGCCAAGATCCCTCCGTCGAGATCCGATCTCTTCGATAGCACCGAGCCCTCCCTCCTCTCCCGCTCTTGACTTTCTCTCCCTTTCCATCGAGATCCGATCTCCTCTCTGCCTCTCCCCCTCCACCGCTCCGTATCCCCTCTCTCTGCCTCGTATCGTCTCCACCACCATCCGGGCCGCCTCTCCCTCTCCACCGCTGTCCTCCATCGAGATTCAATCTCTCCGTCGCTATCCTTCACCATCCCGGCTTTCTCTCTCTCTTCGCCGCTCGTCGAACTCCGACACCAAAGCTGCCTCAGCTGCTGAGATCCGCCGCACCCATTAGGTATTTTTTTGAGACTTTGAATATGAGTTTCGGATTTCGGAACTAGGTCCGGATACTCGGGACCCATTAGGATCCAGATCTAGTACTTCAAGGCCAAACCCGTCGGATATTCAGGTCCAAATCTGATACCAGTAACTAAGATCGGGTCTACATCTAGATATTCAGATTCCGATCCAAACCCGACCCGTTGAGAGGTGTATAACTTGGTGTATATATATGGATGATATATGAGTCTCCATGCAACTCTAATTTGAACATTCTGTGTGGCTATCGGCAATGAATTCTTGGTTATACCCCGTGCCTTGATTTATCCAAGGCTTCATGGATAGGTTGCCACCTGCACGAGGGAGATTCTTTCCTCAAGGTCTGTGAAACCCAGTCCAATTGGGCTTGTTTCGAAACAAAGCCAATAGGCCCAACCCACTTCATCCAAAATTGAAAAAAAAATGAGGAGTCAAAATAGAGAAAGAGTAAGATCAATTCTTTGTGCATTGCATGCGGTGCAATAAAATTGACTGAGAGCGTACTATCTAATTATATTAAAGCATGTAGCATACTTAATGATGAGATATATATTTAGTGTTGCTCAATTTTTTTTTTAATTTTTAATGATAAAAATATTTTAATTTTTTTTAATAGAACAAAGAAAAAGTAATAGTAGCATAAAATCACGATCGCGACTCTCTACTCGAGCTCTTGCTGTGGTATGCGGAAGCGCCGCGTTCCACTTGGAGGCACCGTGGGGCCGGTGCAAAAGGCCACGAGCCGTTAAATTGCTCCCCACTGACGAACAGTTGATGTTATCCTCCATTGAGTTGATGTTATCCCATCGAAAATCTATCTTTAAATCCCTCTCATTCCTTGCGATCAATCACCACTGAGCGCCCCTCTCCCTTTGTTCCTCATCTCCCGTGGCCGTACACCACCAGCCAATAACCCATTTTCCTCTCCCAAAACCCCAATCCTTCTCCTTTTGCGATTCCTTTTCTTTACCATGACTCAAAGAAAGAAAGCAGCATTATGGTTGGGGCGATTTGGATGACAAAAAAAAAAAAAAAAAAGAACCCAACAAGAATCATGATTCCTCTTGTTTCCTTTTAATCTAGATGGCTCAAAAAAGAAGAATCAATGGCCAAGATTCACGTGGTAAAGGAAAAACGTGATTTGCTGGGCAATTAAAAGGTTGGGATGATAGGGCTGAGAGATGGAATCCCAATCAAATTCAACCACGTCACAAGATGCCAAGAACTAAATCCTCTTTAAAGTCGACCAGATCAACGGCCCTGATGGCTTTGATACTAATGAAAGATATGGTAGAAAATAAAATAGAAGAGGGAGAATGAAAATAAAATAGAAGAGAGATAACGTAAGATTTGTCATTGGGCGGCTTTGGGCTTTTACCCGATAGGGATGTGCAGATTCTATGATTCTCGTAGAGCTTTGGATGGATATCTAAAACTACCCATCATACCTGCTTCACATATTTTAGAAGTGTAACGTTAAAATATCTGAACATTACTTCTCCACATCTCCTCATATTCTACTCACTTATCTCCTACAAAGCTCACGGTTCAGTACAACCACTTAATGATTTATTCGATCATATCAAATCTTACAAAATTAAAATACTTCTGATTTTATTTGATGCCTTGAATAACAAAAACTCTATACAATTAAGAAAAAAGAATAAAAAATACATCCTGTAGGATTATTTGACCATTGCATCGAGTGCAATTGGCCACTCAATCCAACACACAGAAGTTGCTGATATACTGAATGTATTTATCCTGTGGTAAGGTGATGTCATGGACTTGAAATGGGTTTGTGGCAGACGAACACCGGACAACCATGTAATTCACCTAATTTTCAACTTTTCTAAAAATCAGAAAGTGAAAATCACCATCATTTATCTTATGAAAATGGAAAAGAATTTGATTATGATGAATATATCTATTAGGAATGTACATTGCCTATATATCAGGAATATACAGAATATTAGGAATGTAGAGATCACGGTATCAATCACGTGATCTTTCTAATTCAAAAACATGCCATAGTAATTATAAAATATTCTAGACAATATTCTAGACAATGTACATTCCTAATATTCTGTAACATGCCATTGTAAAAAAATATTCTAGACAATGTACATTCCTAATATTCTGTATATTCCTCATATATAAGCAATGTACATTCCTAATAGTCCCCCTCAAGTTGGCGCATAGAGATTTCAAATGCCCAACTTGCATAGAATCTCTTGAAAATGATCACAGCCGAGAGCTTTGGTAAAGATATCTGCAAGCTGACAATGTGTAGGAACATATCGTGTAGCAATGTCTTAAGATTGTAGTCGCTCTCTGACAAAATGACAATCAATTTCTATGTGTTTAGTCCGCTCATGAAACACAGGATTTGCAGCAATGTGTAAAGCTGCTTGATTATTGCAATAAAGGAACATGGGACCATGATGTGAAACACTGAGGTCGGATAAGAGGGCTCGAAGCCATAGTAATTCACTGATAGTGTGTGCCATAGCCCGATATTCGGCCTCTGCAGAGGAACGAGACACTGTTGTCTGCTTTTTAGCACGCCAAAAAATCGGAGCATCTCCTAAGGAAACATAGAAACCTGTAGTAGAGTGCCTTGTCATAGGACATCCTGCCCAGTCTGCATCACAATAGGCATATAACTGAAAGGTGTTGACACTTGGAAAAAATATGCCTTGACTTGGAGACCCTTTTAAATATCGCAAAATATGGAAGGCTGCGTCTAAGTGTGGTTGCCGAGGAGATTGCATAAACTGTGTCAGAACATGCACCGAGTATGTAATATCAGGCCTAGTGATAGTCAAATAAATGAGTCGTCCCAGCAATCGACGATATGGACCTGGATCATCTAGTAGTTTTCCATCATCCATCGTGAGCTTGAGATGTTGCTGCATAGGAAATTTTGTGGGCTTGGTCCCAATCATTCCGGTCTCATGGAGAATGTCAAGAGTATATTTTCGTTGTGATACAAATATGTCCGAAGATGATCGTGCCACTTCTAATCCAAGAAAATATTTTAAGTTGCCCAGGTCTTTAATGTGAAACTTATCTTGCAAATATTGTTTCAGTGCCTGACATTTCGAAGGGTTATTCCCTGTAATAATCATATCATCCACATAAATAAGAATGGCAATGAAAGAGTCCTCATCCTGTTTGGTGAACAGAGAGTGATCGACTTTAGATTGAATACAACCATATTGGAGCAAGGAGTGGGAGAACTTTTCAAACCACTGTCTTGATGCTTGCTTGAGTCCATAAAGAGACTTACGCAACCGACAAACACGTGTGTCACTTGGTTTTAGAAATCCCGACGGAGGTGTCATGTATACTTCTTCATGAAGATCGCCATGAAGGAAAGTATTGTTGACGTCCAACTGATGTAACTGCCAATGTTTAGCGGAAGCAACAGCTAAGAGACACCGTACTGTAGTCAATTTAGCCACCGGAGTAAAAGTCTCAGTATAGTCAAGGCCTTCTATTTGTATACCCATCTAACCGAGCCTTGTATCGCTCAATAGAACTATCGGCCTTGTATTTAATTTTGTATACCCATCTTGATCCAATAGATTTCTTCCCGAGTGGTAGATGCTCCAAAGTCCAAGTGCCATTTTGCTGGAGAGCAGTGAGCTCAGCCCCCATTGCTTCTCGCCACTTAGGATCCTTAACGGCTTGAGAAAAGGTTTTAGGTTCTTTATGAGAGGTAATAGCTGAAATAAAAGCTCGATGGGAAGCATTAAGCTTAGAATAAGTAAGGTAGCAAGAAATAGGATAAGGCTTACCTGAGGTCACTGAATTGACGGATATGTCCGGGGGTCTCCCCACTCCTGGGGCATCGACAATGTAGTCCTGTAATCGAACGGGTTGCTTCCTATCTCTGACGGGCCGTGAATTAGGTCCAATGGTCTTAGAAGGTGAAGCCTGCTCAGGAGAGATAGTGTCGATTGCATCAAGAGTCTTGTTCAAACTTGACATTTGGTTCGAATCAATGGAATTGATTTGTGTTTGATCTGACTCATGAGAAAGAATAGGGTTTGAAATCTGTCCTTGGGTCTGACCCAAATTAGGTACATGAGGTAAATTATTGGTTGCCAAAGGAAATCCCACATCATAATCAGTCTGATTTGGTTGTGAAAAAGAAGGTATAATAGGAAAAGAAGGTAATGTTTGAGAATAAGAAAACGTCTTCTCATGAAAGATAACATCACGTGAAGTAAATATTTCATGAGTTTCAAGGTTATATACATGATAGCCCTTTTGACCAAGAGGGTATCCAACAAACACACAAGCACGAGAACGAGGTTGAAATTTATCACTGGACGTCTCATGCACATAACAAAGGCTACCAAAAACTCTCAGATGATCATAGGTGGGTGGTTTATGAAATAAGAGTTCGTAGGGACTCTTGCCATTCAATTTTGGTGTAGGTGTCAAGTTAATTAAATAGGCGGCAGTCAAAATACATTCTCCCCAAAATGACACAGGCAAGTTGGCTTGAAATCTTAGAGCACGGGCAACATTTAATAGATGTCGATGTTTACGCTCAACCACCCCATTTTGTTCTGGTGTCCCAACACAAGAAGTTTGTGATATAATCCCATGTTCTAGAAGATGTGATTTCAATGGTCCGGCTACAAACTCTTGAGCGTTATCACTACGTATGTGTTTAATGTTGGCATCAAAATGATTTTTGACCATAGCATGAAAATTAACAAAGCATTGGTATGCCTCGGATTTTCTTTGTAATAGATAAACCCAAGTAGCCCTTGTGCAATCATCAACAATGGTGAGAAAGAAATGAGCTCCCGTGTGTGATGGGGTGCGATATGGTCCCCATATATCAATATGAACTAAATTAAATGATGAAGCAGATTTATTAATGCTCAAGGAAAAAGGCTTTCTTGTTGTTTTGCATGATAGCAAATGTCACAACAATTATTTATGGAATCAAAAGAAGTATTTGAAAGAAAAGGAACAAGTTTCAAATGCTTGTAAGAGCAATGTCCTAACCGAGCATGCCAGAGATTCATCGAAACATTAACTTTATTTGTCCGTGCAGGACGTATTGCCAAGCCTTTGAAGTAGTAAAGACCATCTCGGAGTTCACCCAATCCAATCAGCTTCCTCGTGGCAAGGTCCTGTAGAGCACAAAATGTGGGAAAGAAGAGAACAGCACAATTAAGTTCTCAAGCAAGTTTGCTTACTGAAACAAGATTGCAAGTAAAATTAGGAGCATATAAAGTACGATGCAAGGTAATATCATTGGTCAAAGTAACATCACCATATGAATGTACAGGCATATTGACTCCATTAGGTAAAGTAACTGGGAGTGCATTGTCAAGAGGTTCAATATCATGAAGAAAGGACTTACAAAAGGTTAAGTGTTCGGAAGCACCACTATCAAGGATCCAAGAATGATGAAAAAAATCAAGAGAGGCCTTACCAACAAAATTTACGGCACTTTGAGTCTTATCTTGTCCAAGAAAGGAAATAAGTAGCTGATATTGTGTAGGAGAAAGACCCGGTATTGGAGAGATTCTGTCTGTATTCAATGGTGTAGTAGCATTCATGGCAACCCCTTCTTGGTGCTGACTACCGGTCTCGGCTCCATTGCCTCTATCCTTAACTCGATCTTTGGATTGCCATCCAGGTGGGTACCCGATTAGCTCGAAGCATCTATTATGGGTATGTCCTGTCTTCTTGCAGTAGTCGCATCGAAAATATTTTTTATTCCTTTCCTTGGAGCCGATCTCTTTATTCGCCCTTTCTGTCATGGGCTTAACAGCGAGAGCTGCGGCTTCGGGTTGAGAAGTTCGAACAGCGGTGACTTTCTTCTGCTTTTCACCTCGAATCAATAAGGCATATGCCTTATTAACTGTTGGTAATGGCTCCATGGATAGCAGCTGATCTCGTAACGTGTCGTAGGAGTCCTTGAGACCAAAAAGAAACTGATGTAGTCTCTCTTCTTCTTTCTCAACTTGGATCTCTCTAGTGGCTCCACACGAACAAGTCGACATCTTGGAATAAGCCGTAAGTTCCTCCCACAAGCCACGAAGATGGGCATAATAAGCGGCAATAGTCATATCATTGCCTTGCATGAAACTCCAGATTTGAGTCTTTAACTCATGAATGCGAGGAGCATTACCTTGAGAGTATCTTTCCTCAAGATCGACCCAAATATCTCGAGCACTTTCAAAAAAAGAGATGCTATTATAGATTTCTGATACAACAGAGTTGTAGATCCATGACATCACCATTGAATTACACGTATCCCAAAGAAAATGATCCCGCGATCCATCTATAGATCGTGCAAGTGTCCCATCAACGAACCGAATTTTTCGTTTGGCTCGAAGAGCAGTGATAATGGCCCTTCGCCATGCAGGATAGTTCGGTCCCTTGAGTAGAGATGTCACAAGGGCATTCCCAGGATTCTCTGAAGGTGAGATGAAATAGGGAGATGCCGGATCATGCGCAGCATTTAAGGTCGATGACGAACCATCCACCATAGATTCGATTGTGGTGCTCTGATCGATTTGATCGGACATGTTGATGAGGACAAGATGTAGCAACTATTTGCCTCCAGCTACGTGCAAGAGGACGCTTCAGCAACAACTTGCTGTAAGCGCTTAATCGAGGAAAAGACTTGGATCAATGGCGACCTTGCTCTGATACCATGTAAAAGAAAAGCCTGAGAGATGCAGGAAAAGGAGGAGAAACATAAAAAAGAAGTGGAGAAGATATCTTTTTCTTATATTTCACTATGATATATACATCCATATATAGAGATGAAGAAGAGAAAAATAGGCAGGAAATTGGAGAGATCATGATATCAATCACGTGATCTTCCTAATTCAAAAATATGCCATAGTAATTATAAAATATTCTAGACAATATTCTAGACAATGTACATTCCTAATATTCTGTAACATGTCATTGTAAAAAAATATTCTAGACAATATATATTTTTAATATTCTGTATATTCCTGATATATAGGCAATATCATTCCTAATAATATCACTGAAGAAAGAGAAAAGTACATTGATGACATTGTTCTGGAGGAAAGATATGGTTGGCTTGCTAAGCCAAGACTTCACATTGATGACAAAGTCTCTTTTAGGCATTAGGAGCCGTTCTTGCGTTCACGAGAGGTATCTTTTCTCCATGAAGGGAGTCCAACACATGAGAAAAGTCCTGGTAATTAGCATTTAGTCAGTGGTAGAATTTTCTGACAACTGCCGTTTGGGTGATGCTGAAAAAGAAATAATTCATGAAACGGTGCTGCTTCTGATATCAGGGAACATAATATACCTGTTCTGCACAATTTTGATGAGCAAAAGGCATGAGCTGGCAATTTTAGGGTGCACGCATGCTGTTAACATGCATTTGAGCGGTTTGGAAAGAAAGGTAAAATTAAAATTTGGGGAAACCAATTAAGTCTACTACCTTGTACAGCTGTTCCCATGTTATGCTTATGTTGAATAGACATGTCTTTTCAACTTGGAATGGCTTGTCTCTTTTTTTTTCTCCTCCTCTACTTGGAAAGAGAATGCAACACCAGGTGCATCTTCTTTTTCTTTTTTTTTTTTTCAATATTTCAATCATTTGTATACAGTTTATTTTTATGAGCTTTAAAACTTTCTGCTTTCATGCTTCGGTTGGACTTGTCTATTTAAGGCAATTAAGGATGCAGCTTTAGCTCTGTGCACAATTTGTTAAACTTGTAGAAGGATGCCAGAATTTCTTCGGTTGCTTTCTTGAAGTTATTTCAGGTATTTGCCTGGTACATTTAAGACGCAAACTGTTAATTCTTTTATAATGTCTAGAAAATTTGTAAAGCTTTCTTATATTGTATTTAAGTCACTAAATTCAAATAGAGCAAACAATTATGATTTTTTTCCATTATTTTATATTTTTTTCTCATGGTTTCTTACATAATATCAAAATATTCTTCAGATAAGTCATTCTCTATTTATTCTATTTGATTTTCTTTTTACATTTCAAAACGTGCTGATGGCTTGACTTTCTTTTCAGCTGATGAATATTGTCCGAACTTTCTTCTAATGTAGTACATGGATTTTTCTTCCAAGTTTCTTTTCCCTCGCTAGTCATATGCCTTATCTACTTACAATCCCTTCACACTCTGAATGGTCTTGGTCTAGGTTATCCTAAGACAACAGGTGAATAGTTGAAAATTATTAGGATTTTGGCGGGATTTAGGCAGGATTGTTTTCAACCTTTCTAGACTTATGAGTATATTCATGCATATTTGTGCAATATTGGTGATTTTGTGCATGACATCCTAGCACCATTATGAACATTGCCTTTTTGCTGGCCTCAATGTGGTTTTATCTAAAATACATTTCTTTTTGCAATCAAGCCTACATAGTTTTCATCCATTGATGATCCTGATTGCCACAATTTTTGCATACTACTTGATGATAATATTTTCTAAAGAACTAAAGATAAATCCACAGCTCTACTTTTAACTTAAAAGCAACTTCCCAAATAAGTATTATGTAAAAGTACCTTTTTATTCCAAATATAAGTTAAAAGCAAGTACTCATTTTGACTGAAATTATCCTTATACCCTTATTCTTTTAAAATACTGCAGTATTATATTATCATAGTGCAGTATTCTTTTACAATAAGATAATATTACATTATATTAGTGTAGTATTTTTTTATAATAATACAGTATTGCTTTATTGTATTATATTAGTGTAGTATTCATTTACAATAAGATAGTATTATATTATATTAGTATAGTATTCTTTTATAATAATATAGTGTTGCTTTATTGTATTATATTAGTATAGTACTCTTTTATAATAAGATAGTATTATATTATCATAGTGTAGTATTCCTTTATTGTAGTATTACTTTATAACAATACAGTGTTGCTTTATAATAATACAGTATCACTTTATAATAGTATATTATTACTTTATAATAGTATAGTGTTATTTTCATTATAGAACAGTATTATTTTATAATAGTATAGTATTATTTTATAATAATATAGTGTTGCTTTACAACTGCAAGCATAATTAGATCATTTCGTCATATTTGGATAGTTGCTTTTAAATTATATTTCAAATGAAAAAAATTTTATTTAAAATTTAAATGAATAATTATTTTTAAATTTAAATTTAATTAAATATTTTGTATTAATTATTTAATATTTTTTAGAATGACGAATGCCAAAGCTATGAGATAGAAATAAACCAATAGTTTCTGCTGCCAACTACGACTTTTGCTGTCATTTCAGATGTTCATGCATTTTTAGTGTCCATAAATGCAGCAAGTGGTATTTGTTAACATTACAGGAATATTTTAAGTGGGACAATGATTGGATTTCAAAAATGGATTGGATTATTTTTTGTTTCTGTTATATTTGGCAGATATCGGTTGTGGAAACTAGATTTTCTGGATTGTTCGGAAGTACGCTGGACCTTTTTTTGGGGATGTTGCATTTACATCTTCCCTCTCTCATAATGTTCTTTTTTTTTTTTTTGAGCTAATAAAATAGGTGGCATGTCCTAATCAGATTTATGGAGATACGCCTGCTCTACGCTGTTGTTATATCTGGGATAACTGAACGAATGACTCCCCAATTTCAGAACAAAGAATTTGGCTGGATGCTCTCCTGGCTACGGGTCTGTGGTGCCTCTGGAATGAACGTAACAAGAGAATCTTTGAATTCCATGCCTTCTCTCCCAAACCTGTCGCGTGGCAAATTGCTTCTCTTCCTCTCTAGGTCCACGGAAGAGGACGACCTTCTACAGACCAGCCTCTCCTCAGTCAGACGAGTCATCCGTAGCTCCTCACAGCTTAATTAGGAGCTCATTGGGCGCTGCTGAACTCGGAGAAGAACCGATGGGCTCTACGGAACTCAGAGAAGAACCGGTACTGGGTTTCTTAAGTTGCGAACTTGAGCGACTACGTGCAGCCCGGTTTTGATGGTCAGGGAAGGGCGGGCTCAAAGCAGTACTGAGTCGAGGGTGTTTTGGGGTGAAAAGAGTCCCGGAGAGATAGAAGTGATCACCTCACATATGGAGCCACCTCCTAAACACCATTCCCAACTGTCGGTACCATGTTCCCATTGGTCCGCTTAGTTTAGGTGTACCTTTTCCTGCTCCGACCCAATCTGGTCATCGTTTGGAAACACCTACGTTTCCCTTTTTCTTGTTGATTCCCAATGGTCCGTTCCCCACTGCCTCTAATACCATCTTGTCACTCCATGTATACTTTTTTTTTTTTTTTTTTCGAGCAACCAGGGGGAAAGGGAAATTCCCCTGAGATTGAGTCACTCCATATATACTTTTAATAGAATGGAGCCTGACCTTCCTTTCATCAAAAAAAAATAAAAAAGGCTGCACGGGCAGCAAGCATCGAAAATTTCGTTTTCAGCACTTTCTATTGCGTTGGCCTCTTTGTTTTAGTTGCTTATAAGCATCAGCAATTGATTTAGAAAGCACTGGGATTGCTCATTTTCAACGTTTTATTTTCGACACACAATTAATTAGGTCGTCGCGGAAAAGAGAATGGTGGCTATCCCGGGCTTGGAGATAAGTTTTTCCGTGGTCCATCATTCGAGATCAAGGAAATAGTACGTACTCATTATGTGACAACTGTTGGGGGATACCCGCCGACCGACTACCGGAGGGCCCGATCGACCGATGGCCCGACCGACTACCGGGGGGGCCCGACCGATCGGAGGGCCCGACCGACTGCCGGAGGGCCCGACCGCCCGCCCGACCGACTGTCGGAGGGCCCGACCGCCCGACCGACTGACGGATGCCATCAGCGGCTAACCGCCGGCCGTCCAACGGCCCATCGCCGACTGGGGGTATGTCGGGCGTATCCATCCCGACCGACTGAACCCCGAGGTTCTATGACCGACTTACATAATGCTCGCCGACCGATGGAGGAGTCCGACACCACTTAGCTGGCTACCGACTTTGGGTCGGACGGCTCCTCCAACCACCGTACAGCCGCCAGACGTTGTCAGCTCTGACACGGACATGCGGCACGGTTACCTAGGGGCATTGTCCCGCCGAGAGCCGGGTCAACCCTGGTGATTAGACGGCCACACGGCGACATGACGTTTTCACGGCGGCTCTGACAGCCTACAGTGAGTTGACAGTTCCTCACTTGTCCGCGCCATTAATGACGGCGCCATACCTAGCTCCACTATATATACCGGAGAAGGTAACAGTGCAAAGGATCGATCCGCCCGTCTCTCCCATATACGCAGGCTCGCTCTTCTCTCTCTCTCTCTCTCTCTCTTTCTCAGAGCTCTCCGTCTGCATTTCACTGTTGCCCAGTCACCTCTCTGACTTGACCGTCGGAGGGTCCCCGCCGGAGCCGCCTCCGGTCAGTGCGGACTTCCTTTTGCAGGTGCACGCTTCCCGACGATCGGGCGACGAGGCGATTGGCCGCAACAGATTGGCGCGCCAGGTAGGGGGACAGCATGACAAAGACAAGAGCTCAACGATCGAGAGTCACTGGGTCGGCTAGGCACTCTTCCCGCCGGGAAGAGGCCTCCCCGCCACCACCGGCGGCGGAGCCTAGCTCTCCGCGCCCTGCAGTGACCACGGAGGCTCAGATCGCGGCCATCGTACGGCAGATGACCGTACTGACCGACGCAGTCAAGAGCCTCCAGCAGCAGCCGGCGGTCCGACCTATGCCTTCCAGGAGCAGCCGCCGACGACCGCACCGATCCCCGTCGCCTCCGTGCGAGCGCTCCCAGCAGCGCTCCCACAGAGAGGAGGAGGGACGACCACGGCGCGACGACCGACGATCCCAGCGGCCCTCCCCTTCCCCGTTGGAACGGGCAAGGAAGGAGAAGCGGCCGCGCACACCGTCGGCCTCTCTTTCAGAATCTTCCGGAGGCTCCACCCCTGGGGTCTCCCAGCATCGACGAGCGGACGACTACGAGCGACGGTTCGAGGAAATCGACCGCCGACTCGCCCAACTGCAGACGGACGGTCAGAGGTCTTCGAACGACGTCGACTTGTCGCCCGCCCAACCTCTCTCCCGACTGGTCCTCGACGGGCCGATTCCCAGTCGGTTCAAGATGCCGCACGTGGAGCCATACGACGGCTCCACCGACCCAGTCGACCACCTCGAGAGCTACAAAGCTCTCATGACGATTCAAGGGGCAACCGACGCTCTTTTCTGCATCGGCTTCCCCGTCACGCTCCGCAAGGCTGCCAGGGCTTGGTACTCCGGTCTTCGATCGGGCAGTATCCATTCCTTTGCGCAGCTCGAGCACTCATTCGTGGCCCATTTCAGCACCAGCCGAAAGCCGCCGCGAACGTCGGACAGCCTTTTCTCCCTCAAGCAGGGGGAAAACGAGACGCTCCGATATTTCGTGGCATGATTCAACATGGCCACGCTCGAGGTCCGGGACCTCAACGAAGACATGGCTGTTTCAGCCATGAAGCGGGGCCTGAGGTCGTCCCGATTCACTTATTCTCTGGACAAGACCCTCCCCCGAACATATGTCGAGCTATTGGAGCGCGCCTACAAGTATATGCGCGCGAACGAAGGAGCGTCCGACCGACGCTTGGCCGAGCCCAAGGGTCCGAAGGAGAAGCGGAGAAAAAGTCGGGAGCCCGCCGGACCAAACAGGCCCCCGACCAATAGTCGGCTTTCTCCACCCCGACAGATCCAAAAATCGCCCCGTCAACAGACTCCGAGGCCGGTGCATCCCAGGTACGACTCCTACACTCCTCTCTCCGCTCTCCGTGCGCAGATCCTGATGGAGATCGAGGGAGAAGAATACCTGCGACGGCCTCCGCCTCTGAAGGCAAAGGGCCTCGACCATCGAAAGTACTGCCGGTTCCATCGGAGCCACGGCCACGACACCGAGCGGTGCATCCAATTGAAGGATGAGATCGAAAATCTCATCCGTCGGGGGTATCTCGGCAAATTCTGGAAGGGTCCGCCGACCCAACCGATTGCCGATCGACGCCCCCAGCTGACTAAAGAGGTGCCGACTAACCAGCCGACGGCCGGAGTCATCAACATGATCTCCAAGCGGCTGGGACCGGGGACGTCTACAGGAGGGGAGCCGACGAAAAAGCCGCGCCCGGACAACGTAATCACCTTCACAGAAGACGACGTTCGGGACATCCAGACTCTCCACGACGATGCTGTTGTTGTGTCGGCGATAATAGCCAATTATGATGTAAAACGAATTTTTGTTGATAATGGAAGTTCGACAAATGTTTTGTTTTACTCGACCTTCTCCCGAATGCGACTGTCAACTGACCGACTTAGGAGGATCCCTGTGCCCCTGATCGGCTTTGCCGGAGACACCGTCACGATAGAGGGAGAAATTACCCTGCCCATGACGGTCGGCACCGAACCACGGCAAAGCACGGTCTCCCTCACTTTCGCGGTCGCCCAAGTTCCTTCGGCCTACAACGCCATACTCGGACGACCCGGATTGAACGCCCTCAAGACGATCGTCTCGACGTACCATCTCCTTGTTCGATTCCCGACCAAAAATGGAGTCGGAGAGATGCGCGGAGATCAACAGCTCGCTCGACGATGCTTCCAAATCTCCGCTCAAAGCGACGGGACGAAGGATCCTCTGACAATCGACAAACTGGACCAAAGGGAGGAGGAAGAACGGGGTTTGCCCGCCGAGCAGCTCGAGGCAATCCCGATTGGAGAAAATCCCAACAGGAAAGTTTGGGTCGGGTCTCAATTGCCCGACACCGAACGTCACCGACTGGCGAAGCTGCTGACGGCCAACGCCGACATATTCGCTTGGTCGGCAGCGGATATGTCGGGCATCCCTCCAGAAACAATTACTCACCGACTCAACATCGACCCGACGATGAAGCCGGTGAGGCAGAAGAAAAGGTCCTTCGCCCCAGAGAGGCAGAGGGCCATCGACGAAGAAGTGGACAAGCTACTCGAAGCAGGCTTCATTCGGAAATCTACGTATCCCGACTGGCTCGCCAATGTTGTCATGGTCAAGAAAGCCAACGGGAGGTGGAGGATCTGCATCGACTATACCGACCTCAACCGAGCCTGCCCGAAGGATAGCTTCCCACTTCCGAAGATCGACCAGCTGGTGGATGCGACGTCCGGATTTCGACTGCTCAGCTTCATGGACGCCTTTGCCGGGTACAACCAGATCCGGATGGCGCCTGAAGACGAGGAGCACACCGCGTTCGTAACTCCCAAGGGCCTCTACTGTTATCGGGTGATGCCCTTCGGATTGAAGAACGCCGGTGCCACCTACCAGCGACTCATCAATAAGGTCTTCAAAGACCAGATCGGGCGTAACATGGAGGTGTACGTGGACGACATGCTGGTAAAGAGCGTGCAGATCCCGGACCATGTTCAGGATCTCGAGGAGACCTTCCGCACCCTTCGACGGCACCGAATGAAGCTCAACCCGACCAAATGTGCTTTCGGGGTGACCTCAGGGAAGTTCCTCGGATTTCTCGTTTCTCAGAGAGGGATCGAGGCCAACCCTGAGAAGATAAAGGCAATCCTCGACTTGCGTCATCCGAACACCAAGAAGGAGGTCCAACAGCTGAACGGAAGAATCGTCACTCTTAGCCGATTCATTTCCCGGTCGGCTGAAAGGTGCCTCCAGTTCTTCAAGACTCTGCGTCAGGCGAACGGCTTCTCTTGGTCGGATGAGTGCGAACAGGCCTTCGAAGACCTGAAGAGGTACTTGGCTTCCCCGCCGCTGCTCGTAAAGCCGCAAGTCGGGGAGACCTTGTATCTCTACTTGGCCACATCTTCTGAGGCGATCAGTTCGGTGCTTGTTCGAGAAAACGAGTGCCGAACTCATCAGCCCATCTACTACACCAGCAAAGTGCTCCACGGTGCCGAAGCCAGATACTCGGAGACTGAAAAGATGATTTTCGCCCTGACCATCTCCGCGCAACGGCTTCGACCATACTTTCAGGCCCACGCCATCGTGGTACTCACCAACCAGCCCCTGAGGGCCATACTGCGCCGACCCGACACATCCGGACGACTCGCTAAGTGGGCGATGAAGCTTAGCGAGTTCGACATTCAGTACCGACCAAGGCCTGCCTTGAAGGCCCAGGTCTTGGCCGACTTCGTCGCCGAATGCCCGACGACCGACCAAGGGTCGGGAGCTGAAGGCCCGGGACGAGATTCGGTCTCTGAGCCAGACCTGATCTCCACCTGGGTACTCCACATCGACAGAGCCTCCAACGCTCAGGGAAGCGGGGCCGGACTCCTGCTTACGAATTCGGATGGGGTAGTCACCGAATACGCCCTCCGGTTCGATTTCAAGGCCTCCAACAATCAAGCCGAATATGAGGCACTCCTCGTGGGCTTGAGGATGGCGAAGGAGCTGGGCATCGACGGCCTCCGGGCATTCTCCGACTCTCAGCTGATCGTGGGGCAGGTCAAGGGTGACTTCGAGGCGCGAGATCCGACCATGGTCAAGTACCTTCAGAAAGTGAAGGATCTCATGGCGCACCTCGAGTATTTCGAGATCTCCCACATCTCCAGGTCGGAGAACGCCCGTGCCGACGCACTCTCCAGATTGGCGATGTCGGCCTACGACTCTTTGGGTCGGGCGTTCGTCGAAAATCTCCAGCAGCCGAGCATCGATCGGGTCGAAGAAGTGCAGCAGCTAACGTCCGAACCAAGTTGGATGGACCCGATCGTCCAGTACCTGACCGACGGGACCAGTCCCGAAGATCCCGCGGAAGCCAAGCGACTCCGTTGGGCGGCGTCGCAGTATGTGATCATGGACGGCCGACTCTACAAGAGGTCATTCTCCCTCCCTCTGCTCAGGTGCTTGGGGCCGACCGACACTGACTACGCTCTCCGAGAGGTTCACGAAGGAATTTGTGGGAACCACTTGGGGGGCAAGTCCTTAGCCTTCAAGGTCTTGCGACAAGGCTACTACTGGCCGACCATGAAGAGGGATGCGGCAGAGTTGGTCCGGAGGTGCGAGCCATGTCAAAAGTATGCCAATATTCAGCACCAACCGGCCAGCCAAATCGCTCCCATTGTCGCTCCGTGGCCCTTCGCTCAGTGGGGAATCGATATTCTCGGCCCATTCCCACCGACGTCGGGCCAGAG
Organism: Elaeis guineensis; assembly: GCF_000442705.2. Classification (NCBI taxonomy): domain Eukaryota; kingdom Viridiplantae; phylum Streptophyta; class Magnoliopsida; order Arecales; family Arecaceae; genus Elaeis; species Elaeis guineensis. Next base: position 22,906,941 of record NC_026002.2, read on the forward strand.
GAAGTTTATCGTTGTCGCCATCGACTACTTCACGAAGTGGGTCGAGGCCGAACCCTTGGCGCAGATCACCGAGCGGAAGATGGAGGACTTCATCCAAAAGTCCATCATCTTCAGGTTCGGATTGCCGCACACCATCATCACCGACAACAGACGGCAATTCGACAACCAAGACTTCAAAGACTTCTGCGCCAGGTTCCACATCCGTCATCGACTAACTTCAGTCGGGCACCCACAGTCCAACGGTGAGGTTGAGGTGACTAACCGAACCTTGCTCCATGGACTCAAGACCCGACTGAACGAAGCCAAAGGTCTCTGGGTCGACGAGCTGGGCTCCGTTCTGTGGGCTTACCGAACGACCCCCCGCGTCCCGACCGGGGAGTCGCCGTTCAGTTTGGCCTACGGGACAGAAGCTATGATCCCGCTCGAGATCGGCCTGCCATCTTCAAGGGTCGAACAGTACCAGGAGCCAGACAACTCCGAGGGTCGGAGGGCCGACCTGGATCTCCTCCCCGAACTGCGAGATGAGGCTCAAATCCGAATGGCTTCATACCGACAGAGGGTCGCCCGGTACTACAACGCCAAGGTCAGACCAAAGCTCTTCAGGCCTGGCGACCTAGTCTTGCGGAAGGCAGAAGTGTCGAAGCCCTTGGACCAAGGGAAGCTGGCTCCCAACTGGGAAGGACCCTACAAGGTTGCTGACACCTTCGGGCCGAGAGCCTATCGGCTGGAGACCCTTGAGGGGAAACCCATTCCCCGGACTTGGAACGCCGACAACTTGAAGCTGTACTACCAGTGAATTTTGTAATTCCATAATCGGAATACAAGTTCAGTTTGAAAAATCGGAGTTCTAACTCTTCGACTAGCAATCGGCGCTCAGCCCCGACGTATCGACGTGGGCCTGTCACCGACGACACATCGGGCCCTTACACGGACCGATGCATCTACAATGACGGGAGTCGACACTCCTTCGACGACTCGTCGGACCTTCACAAGGGCCGACGGACTTACAAACGGGAGTCGACACTCCTTCGACGACTCGTCGGACCTTCACAAGGGCCGACGGACTCTTATGAACGGGAGTTACACTCCTTCGACTTTCGGCAACACATCCGCCCAAAGGCCGATGCAGCTGTTGCGACGGGAGTTCATACTCCTTCTACGGTCGAATTTTCGGGCAGAATCCATCGACCGACAGGCCGATCGGGCCCCGACTGAAGAAAGGCTAAAAGCCCACGCGACTATTGTCGCGACTTCCGACCAGGCTACGGCCGGTCGAGGGATATTCGGCTTACCACCGTCTATCACACGACGCGACCTTAGTCGCACCCACAACTCGCCGTCCGACCTACGGCCGGCTGAACGACATTCGGCTTGCCACCGTCTGTCAAAAGATATGGAACCCGATGCAAGAGCATGGGGACCCGACTTACTATCGTGCCCCCGACACTGCGCCGGACGACGATCGACTAAGTGCATCTACGGAAGTCCGGCTATCGAACCTTTGCCAGGTTCGGTCGACTCCCGACTCAATAGATGCACCCGACTGACGGCTTCGACTATTGGAAGCCGACCTAAAGTCAGGACCCATTCCACTTTCAGGGCTGCGCAAGTTGCCGGAGTCCTACCGACTCATGTGAGTTAGTGGCTTACTTAAGTTAGCGACTAAAGTTCGACATCACAGTTATAGTCGGCATTACAAACAAGAAGAGAAAGAAAGAAGTTTCATTCGTTGATAAAGAGAAATTACAGAGTCGGGTCGAGGCCCGATTACATGTATTTTCAAAAAGACAAAAAGTAAAGATGGTCAGCAGGGCCGATCATCCGTCCTAGTCGATCTCTTCGACCGACGGAGGATCGGAGATGATCGGCGTCTCGGCCATAAGCGGCGCTGGGTCGGCCGTCGAGGGGTGGGCTTCGGTCGGCAAAGGAACTTCGGTCGGCACCTGCTCCGGGATGGCCTCCTCCACCACGATGACGCCTCCCGACGGCTGGTCGGCCATCTCCTCCGTTCCTTCTCCTTCGGCTCCTTCCTCCTCGGCTAGCGGCGGACGACGCGGCTGACGTCCAACTCCGGGTACAAGGCGTGGACGGCGTCCCGACCGTCCTCGAACCCGACCCGGTATGAGGCGAAGCCCGATTCGAGCATCTCCTCCCGGTATCGGTCGGAGGACCGGAAGTCCTCCACCGCCCGATCGGCCGACTCCCTCGCCGACATTGCCTCGTCCTCAGCTCGGGCGAGCTCCTGCCTCGCCGACTCCGCCTCGACCTTCGCCATTTCGGCGTCGACCTGGGCGATGGACAGCTCCTCTTCGGCTTCCGCGAGCTTCTCCAGACTGACCCGAAGTTGCTCGCGTTCCCCTTGAAGTTCGGCAGTTGCGCCATCCTGTTCGCGTCGAAGACGACGCACGGCCCGACCTTTGTGCCTGGCCTCCTTCTTGGCCGACTGTAGTTCGGACCCAAGCCGGGAGACCTCGTCGACTAACTTGGCCTCCCGGTCGGCCGACTGCAGGAGTTGTTCGGCCAACATCGCCCTTTCAGCTTCGGCCGCCGCTGACTTCTCCTTGAAGGCTGCCCGAACGTTGCCGAACCTTCCGGTACCCGACCTCAAGTTCGGACATTGTGAAGATCAGCTGCCGATCAAAAGGCCTCGTCAGAATCGCATGACAAGAAAAATTTCTAAGTCAAAAGAAGGGTGACGCGAAGCTTACCTCAACCATCGTCGGTAGAACCGCGACAGCATCTCGGCCACCTGCCGAGACCGCAGCGATTCTACGTCGGCTGGGAGGAGGATCCCTTGGCACAACCTCCTTGCAAGGTTGTGGTCGGCCAACGCCGACGCACCCTCGGGTAGTATGCGCTGGGAGGCATAGAACGGCTCCCCGACCTATCCTCCTCCGCGGGCTCCATCGGGGCTTTCCCCCGATCAGCTGCCCCGACCGACGGGACTGGCAGCGACGGCACGCTGGAGTTCGACCCGGCGCCCCCGTTGCGCCAACGGACACCGTCGGATGATGTTCGGTTTCCCGAACGTCATCCGGCTCCACCCGCACCGGCGAAACCGTCGATATTTCTTCGGCCGCCTCCTCAGTCGGCCTCTCCTCAGCAGGGACCGTCGGAGCCACGAGGGCTATGACCGGCTCCGACTGATCGGTCGCCGACGCCTCGACGGTTGGCGGAGCTGGGGTTGGCTTCTTGGCAGGGCGCGAAGGGCCGGCCCCCGATGCTGGCCTCTTCCTCGTGACGAACTGCCCGAATTTCGGCATCAGTCGGCCTCATCCTCGGTGGTGTCCCTGCAATACCGACAAGAGAGTTAGAGGCTGGACCAAAAGCCGACCAAAAGATGAACAAAAAGAAAAGCCGGAGGATCGGGCGATACCTATTCGGGGGACCAGACTCAAACCAGCGTCATAGAGAGCTTGCCTCGGTAACAAGCTCCCTCTGCTTCGGTACCGACATGTCCTTCAGTCGGTGGAAGTCCTCCCGGTCGTCCGCATCCACCCGACTGTTGTCATTGGCCTCGGTTCAGGTATACCCCAACGAGAAAAAAAGCCCCAAGAAGAAGAGAGGAAACAAAGAAAAACTGGTTCTTCCATCCATGAATGGACGACGGAAGACCAGTTATGAAAGCGAGACCCTTCCGGGGGTTGAAGAGCCACCACCCTCGGGCTTTAGGGTGGGGTCGGAGCACAAAGAAGGCCCGGAAGAGTGAAACGCGGGGGTTGGTCGGCAAGAGCTGACACAACAGCGCGAAAGAAATGATTAACCGAACAGAGTTCGGCGCCAGTTGCGCCAGACAGAGTCCGTAGTAATCAAGTAGATTCCGGACGAACTCCGGAATCGAAAGTCAAAGATCCGCGCGAAGGTCTTCAACGTACAGCGCCAGATCGCCAGGCGGAGGGTTGTTGACCCGACCACCGGCCCCTGGAGCGGAGAGCCGAAACTGCTCCGGGATGCGATAGTGCTCCCGAAGCCGATCGACATTCGGCCCCGAAAGCAAGGAGGCCTCATCTTCTGGAGCCGATCGGGAGTCGTCGGTCGGGTTCCCCGACCGAGCCCCCTGAGTCGGTTTCCTGGTCATTATGCAGGGACCGAAAGAGAAGAAGGGAAGGAAGGAGGAGAAGGGGGGACCACGAACCGGATGGACCCTCCGCAAGCGAAGAAGAGCTCTGCCCGTGACGACTGAAAAATCGCCCGGACAGAGTTTCCCCAGCGAAATGTTGCAAATGTGGGTCAGGGTCCGGGAGGTCCTATATATATAGGGCCGACCGACGGCCGAGATCCTTCCACGCCGACCGAAGACCTGCAGATGCGCCGACGCGGGCGCCCACCGATTGGCGGAGGATTCGGCGCGCCCCGCCCCGGGACGGCCGCACCGCCCGCATTAAATGCCGGAGGGGGCGCCGGCCAACCACCTTGACACGCGCACGCGGGGCGCGGCCCTGCATTCACGCGCCCGCGCCGGTTCGCGTTCCCGATGGGACGCCTGACAGCGGCCCTCTCTCCCGCGATCGCGCGCCGAATATCCGATCGACTGACGCCGTATCGTCCGGCGCCCGATCTTCTGACACCGACGTAACGACTGACGACGACAAGACGTGGCGTCTGACACCTGACGCCGACGTGACTTCTGACATCGACTGGACGTCCGGATCGCTGGCATTCATGAGGCGTCTGACATCGGATCATCCGGCAGTACGGTCGGATCTACACGTGCGACAAATCCACTCCCAGTCGTCCGGGATTGCTGCCCGAATGAAGCATCGGCCAGCTCACCACCCGACTTAGGAGTGGAGGGGGGCAACTGTTGGGGATACCCGCCGACCGACTGCCGGAGGCCCGACGCCCGACCGACTGCCGGAGGGCCCGACCGACTGCGGCGGCCGACCGACCGACTGGCGGCGACCGACCGACTGGCGGCCGACCGCTCCGATGGACGACTCCGACTGGCCGATAGACCGACCGATCGTCGGTCGGGGCGACCGACTGACGGATGCCATCAGCGGCTAACCGCCGTCCAACGGCCCATCGCCGACTGGGGTATGTCGGGCGTATCCATCCCGACCGACTGAACCCGAGGTTTGATGGCCGACACATGAAGCTCGCCGACCGATGGAGGGGCCGACACCACCCAGCTGGTTGCTGACTTTAGGTCGGTCGGCTCCTCCAACCACCGTACAGCCGCCAGACGTTGTCAGCTCTGACACGGACATGCGGCACGGTTACCTAGGGGCATTGTCCCGTCGAGAGCCGGGTCAACCCTGGTGATTGGACGGCCACACGGCGACATGACGTTTTCACGGCGACTCTGACAGTCCACAGTGAGTTGACAGTTCCTCACTTGTCCGCGCCATTAATGACGGCGCCATACCTAGCTCCACTATATATACCGGGAAGGCAACAGTGCAAGGGATCATCCGCCCGTCTCTCCCACATACGCAGGCTCGCTCCTCTCTCCTCTCTCTCTCTCTCTCAGAGCTCTCTGTCTGCATTTCACTGTTGCCCAGTCACCTCTCTGACTTGACCGTCGGAGGGTCCCGCCGGAGCCGCCTCCGGTCAGTGCGGACTTCCTTTTGCAGGTGCACGCTCCCCGGCGATCGGACGACGAGGCGATTGGCCGTAACAAACCTCATAGGGACTTCCATAAATAAATTTCGATATTTATTTAGCATGCAAAAGTATATCATATCCAACTTTATATAAAGCTTATAGATTAAGGATCCGTGAAAAAATTTGATTGTCCATTCAGGAATATAATAACTAATCTTCCTACATTATATATTATAAAGATAGCCAGCTTTACCAACTGTATATGAAGCTTGTGACTCGAGACATATGAGTATTCTAATATTTAATAAAATTTACTATACTTTTTCGCAAGACATTCTTCGCAGAGTGAAGTCAACAATGCTTGCCGACCTCATATTAAATTTGATTTAGAAATTTGTAAGCAATTTGTGGTTTTTGAGGATATATAAGCAATTCTCTTTTTAGAAAAAAGCAAAGATGCATAAGTCTCTGTTGAAATTTTTTTTTTTTTTCCTAGTGGGATCCAGGGGCTTTGGCGCTTTTGCCAACTTCACATGAAGCTTGTTGACGTGATGGGAATATAAGATTGTCGCGCCAAAAGATAAAAGAAATGCAAGGTTCAACAAGGAACTTGAAGAACGTTAGATTCAAATTAAATTATTAATCAATTAGTAAACTAGTATGCAGATAAAAACACCAGAAAGCTGGGGTCACATGTAGAACCATCAAAAGAAAGTGCCACGTCCTGTGATGTACATGAAAGCCACGGTTCACACAATATTTTTTGAAAACACACCAGCATCATGTGACGCCAAGTGGAGCCTTCTAAGAATCAGTGAACCAAAATCCACCCAAAAAAGAGGGCAACTTCAGATGGTCATTGGTTGGATGAACAATATGGATAGGCATGTGATAGGACTTACTATTTATTAAGCTGATACAGAT